>NW_027473582.1:0-219105 GCF_050947335.1 Megachile rotundata | reverse complement strand
TATAGTAATTGTCGTTCTATCGATCATATAAGCATAATATGGCTAATAATCTGAGTTGGATTGATGATAATAAGAGTAATAAGTATAGTAATTGTCGTTCTATCGATCATATCTGCAGAATATGGTTAATAATATGAGATAGATTAATAATAATAAGAATAATAAGTATAGTAATTGTCGTTCTATCGACCATGGAAGCATAATATGGCTAATAATATGAGTTAGATTGATAATAATAAGAGTAATAAGTATAGTAATTGTCGTTCTATCGATCACATCTGCACAATATGGTTAATAATATGAGTTAGATTAGTAGTAATGAGTGTAATAAGTACAGTAATTGTCGTTCTATCGATCATATAAGCATAATATGGCTAATAATATGAGTTAGATTGATAATAATAAGAGTAATAACTATAGTAATTGCCGTTCTATCGATCATATAAGCATAATATGGCGAATAATATGATTTAGATTGATAATAATAAGAGTAATAAGTATAGTAATTGTCGTTCTGTCGATCATATAAGCATAATATCGCTAATAATATGAGTTTGCTTGATAATAATAAGAGTAATAAGTATAGTAATTGTAGTTCTATCGATCATATCTGCACAATATGGTTAATAATATGAGTTAGATTAGTAGTAATGAGTGTAATAAGTACAGTAATTGTCGTTCTATCGATCATATAAGCATAATATGGCTAATAATATGAGTTAGATTGATAATAATAAGAGTAATAACTATAGTAATTGCCGTTCTATCGATCATATAAGCATAATATGTCGAATAATATGATTTAGATTGATAATAGTAAGAGTAATAAGTATAGTAATTGTCGTTCTATCGATCATATAAGCATAATATCGCTAATAATATGAGTTAGCTTGATAATAATAAGAGTAATAAGTATAGTAATTGTCGTTCTATCAATCATATCTGCACAATATGGTTAATAATATGAGTTAGATTAATAGTAATGAGTGTAATAAGTATAGTAATTGTCGTTCTATCGATCATATAAGCATAATATGGCTAATAATATGAGTTAGATTGATAATAATAAGAGTAATAAGTATAGTAATTGTCGTTCTATCGATCATATCTGCATAATATGGTTAATAATATGAGATAGATTAATAATAATAAGAATAATAAGTATAGTAATTGTCGCTCTATCGACCATGGAAGCATAATATGGCTAATAATATGAGTTAGATTGATAATAATAAGAGTAATAACTATAGTAATTGCCGTTCTATCGATCATATAAGCATAATATGGCGAATAATATGATTTAGATTGATAATAATAAGAGTAATAAGTATAGTAATTGTCGTTCTATCGATCATATAAGCATAATATCGCTAATAATATGAGTTAGCTTGATAATAATAAGAGTAATAAGTATAGTAATTGTCGTTCTATCGATCATATCTGCACAATATGGTTAATAATATGAGTTAGATTAATAGTAATGAGTGTAATAAGTATAGTAATTGTCGTTCTATCGATCATATCTGCATAATATGGTTAATAATATGAGATAGATTAATAATAATAAGAATAATAAGTATAGTAATTGTCGCTCTATCGACCATGGAAGCATAATATGGCTAATAATATGAGTTAGATTGATAATAATAAGAGTAATAGCTATAGTAATTGCCGTTCTATCGATCATATAAGCATAATATGGCTAATAATATGAATTAGATTGATAATAATAAGAGTAATAACTATAGTAATTGCCGTTCTATCGATCATATAAGCATAATATGGCGAATAATATGATTTAGATTGATATTAATAAGAGTAATAAGTATAGTAATTGTCGTTCTATCGATCATATCTGCACAATATGGTTAATAATATGAGTTAGATTCATAGTAATGAGTGTAATAAGTATAGTAATTGTCGTACTATCGATCATATAAGAATAATATGGCTAATAATATGAGTTAGATTGATAATAATAAGAGTAATAAGTATAGTAATTGTCGTTCTATCGATCATATCTGCATAATATGGTTAATAATATGAGATAGATTAATAATAATAAGAATAATAAGTATAGTAATTGTCGTTCTATCGACCATGGAAGCATAATATGGCTAATAATATGAGTTAGATTGATAATAATAAGAGTAATAACTATAGTAATTGCCGTTCTATCGATCATATAAGCATAATATGGCGAATAATATGATTTAGATTGATATTAATAAGAGTAATAAGTATAGTAATTGTCGTTCTATCGATCATATAAGCATAATATCGCTAATAATATGAGTTAGCTTGATAATAATAAGAGTAATAAGTATAGTAATTGTCGTTCTATCGATCATATAAGCATAATATGGCTAATAATATGAGTTAGCTTGATAATAATAAGAGTAATAAGTTTAGTAATTGTCGTTCTATCGATCATATAAGCATAATATGGCTAATAATATGAATTAGATTGATAATAATAAGAGTAATAAGTATAGTAATTGTCGTTCTATCGATCATATTAGTATAATATGGCGAATAATATCATTTAGATTGATAATAATATGAGTAATAATTATAGTAATTGTCGTTCTATCGATCATATAAGCATAGTATGGCTAATAATATGAATTAGATTGATAATAATAAGAGTAATAAGTATAGTAATTGTCGTTCTATGGATCATATAAGCATAATATGGCTAATAATATGAATTAGATTGATAATAATAAGAGTAATAAGTATAGTAATTGTCGTTCTATCGATCATATTAGCATAATATGGCGAATAATATCATTTAGATTGATAATAATATGAGTAATAAGTATAGTAATTGTCGTTCTATCGATCATATAAGCATAATATGGCTAATAATATGAGTTAGATTGATAATAATAAGAGTAATAAGTATAGTAATTGTCGTTCTATCGATCATATCTGCATAATATGGTTAATAATATGAGATAGATTAATAATAATAAGAATAATAAGTATAGTAATTGTCGTTCTATCGACCATGGAAGCATAATATGGCTAATAATATGAGTTAGATTGATAATAATAAGAGTAATAACTATAGTAATTGCCGTTCTATCGATCATATAAGCATAATATGGCGAATAATATGATTTAGATTGATAATAATAAGAGTAATAAGTATAGTAATTGTCGTTCTATCGATCATATAAGCATAATATCGCTAATAATATGAGTTAGCTTGATAATAATAAGAGTCATAAGTATAGTAATTGTCGTTCTATCGATCATATCTGCACAATATGGTTAATAATATGAGTTAGATTAATAGTAATGCGTGTAATAAGTATAGTAATTGTCGTTCTATCGATCATATAAGAGTTATATGGCGAATAATATGATTTAGATTGATAATAAGAGTAATAAGTATAGTAATTGTCGTTCTATCGATCATATAAGCACAATATGGCTAATAATATGAGTTAGATTGATAATAATAAGATTAATAAGTATAGTAATTGTCGTTCTATCAATCATATAAGCATAATATGGTTAATAATATTTATTATATTAATAATAATATGAATAATAGGTATAGTAATTGTCGTTCTATCGACCATGGAAGCATAATATGGCTAATAATACGAGTTAGATTGATAATAATAAGAGTAATAAGTATAGTAATTGTCGTTCTATCGATCATATAAGCATAATATGGCTAATAATATGAATTAGATTGATAATAATAAGAGTAATAAGTATAGTAATTGTCGTTCTATCGATCATATTAGCATAATATGGCGAATAATATCATTTAGATTGATAATAATATGAGTAATAAGTATAGTAATTGTCGTTCTATCGATCATATAAGCATAATATGGCTAATAATCTGAGTTGGATTGATGATAATAAGAGTAATAAGTATAGTAATTGTCGTTCTATCGATCATATCTGCAGAATATGGTTAATAATATGAGATAGATTAATAATAATAAGAATAATAAGTATAGTAATTGTCGTTCTATCGACCATGGAAGCATAATATGGCTAATAATATGAGTTAGATTGATAATAATAAGAGTAATAACTATAGTAATTGCCGTTCTATCGATCATATAAGCATAATATGGCGAATAATATGATTTAGATTGATAATAATAAGAGTAATAAGTATAGTAGTTGTCGTTCTATCGATCATATAAGCATAATATCGCTAATAATATGAGTTAGCTTGATAATAATAAGAGTCATAAGTATAGTAATTGTCGTTCTATCGATCATATCTGCACAATATGGTTAATAATATGAGTTAGATTAATAGTAATGAGTGTAATAAGTATAGTAATTGTCGTTCTCTCGATCATATAAGCATAATATGTCTAATAATATGAGTTAGATTGATAATAATAACAGTAATAAGTATAGTAATTGTAGTTCTATCGATCATGGAAGCATAATATGGCTAATAATATGAGTTAGATTGATAATAATAAGAGTAATAAGTATAGTAATTGTCGTTCTATCCATCATATAAGCATAATATGGCGAATAATATCATTTAGATTGATAATAATATGAGTAATAAGTATAGTAATTGTCGTTCTATCGATCATATAAGCATAATATGGCTAATAATATGAGTTAGATTGATAATAATAGGAGTAATAAGTATAGTAATTGTCGTTCCATCGATCATATCTGCATAATATGGTTAACAATATGAGATAGATTAATAATAATAAGAATAATAAGTATAGTAATTGTCGTTCTATCGACCATGGAAGAATAATATGGCTAATAATATGAGTTAGATTGATAATGATAAGAGTAATAAGTATAGTAATTGTCGTTCTATCGATCATATAAGCATAATATGGCAAATAATATGATTTAGATTGATAACAATAAGAGTAATATGTATAGTATATGCCGTTCTATCGACCATATAAGCATAATATGGCGAATAATATGATTTGGATTGATAATAATAAGAGTAATAAGGATAGTAATTGTCGTTCTATCGATCATATAAGCATAACATGGCTAATAATATGAGTTAGCTTGATAATAATAACAGTAATAAGTATAGTAATTGTCGTTCTATCGATCATATCTGCACAATATGGTTAATAATATGAGTTAGATTAATAGTAATGAGTGTAATAAGTATAGTAATTGTCGTTCTATCGATCATATAAGCATAATATGGCTAATAATATGAGTTAGCTTGATAATAATAACAGTAATAAGTATAGTAATTGTCGTTCTATCGATCATGGAAGCATAATATGGCTAATAATATGAGTTAGATTGATAATAATAAGAGTAATAAGTATAGTAATTGTCGTTCTATCCATCATATAAGCATAATATGGCGAATAATATCATTTAGATTGATAATAATATGAGTAATAAGTATAGTAATTGTCGTTCTATCGATCATATAAGCATAATATGGCTAATAATATGAGTTAGATTGATAATAATAGGAGTAATAAGTATAGTAATTGTCGTTCCATCGATCATATCTGCATAATATGGTTAACAATATGAGATAGATTAATAATAATAAGAATAATAAGTATAGTAATTGTCGTTCTATCGACCATGGAAGCATAATATGGCTAATAATATGAGTTAGATTGATAATGATAAGAGTAATAAGTATAGTAATTGTCGTTCCATCGATCATATCTGCATAATATGGTTAACAATATGAGATAGATTAATAATAATAAGAATAATAAGTATAGTAATTGTCGTTCTATCGACCATGGAAGCATAATATGGCTAATAATATGAGTTAGATTGATAATGATAAGAGTAATAAGTATAGTAATTGTCGTTCTATCGATCATATAAGCATAATATGGCGAATAATATGATTTAGACTGATAATAATAAGAGTAATAAGTATAGTAATTGTCGTTCTATCGATCATATAAGCACAATATCGCTAATAATATGAGTTAGCTTGATAATAATAAGAGTAATAAGTATAGTAATTGTCGTTCTATCGATCATATAAGCATAATATGGCTAATAATATGAGTTAGATTGATAATAATAAGAGTAATAAGTATAGTAATTGTCGTTCTATCGATCATATAAGCATAATATCGATAATAATATGAGTTAGATTGATAACAATAAGAGTAATAAGTATAGTAATTGGAGTTCTATCGACCATGGAAGCATAATATGGCTAATAATATGAGTTAGATTGATAATAATAAGAGTAATAAGTATACTAATTGTCGTTCTATCGATCATATCTGCACAATATGGTTAATAATATGAGTTAGATTAATAGTAATGAGTGTAATAAGTATAGTAATTGTCGTTCTATCGATCATATAAGAGTAATATGACGAATAATATGATTTAGATTGATAATAATAAGAGTAATAAGTATAGTAATTGTCGTTCTATCGATCATGTAAGCATAAGATGGCTAGTAATATGAATTAGATTGATAATAAAAAGAGTAATAAGTATAGTAATTGTCGTTCTATCGATCATATAAGCATAATATGGCTAATAATATGAATTAGATTGATAATAATAAGAGTAATAAGTATAGTAATTGTCGTTCTATCGATCATGTGAGCATAATATGGCGAATAATATCATTTAGATTGATAATAATATGAGTAATAAGTATAGTAATTGTCGTTCTATCGATCATATAAGCATAATATGGCTAATAATATGAGTTAGCTTGATAATAATAAGAGTAATAAGTTTAGTAATTGTCGTTCTATCGATCATATAAGCATAATATGGCTAATAATATGAATTAGATTGATAATAATAAGAGTAATAAGTATAGTAATTGTCGTTCTATCGATCATATTAGCATAATATGGCGAATAATATCATTTAGATTGATAATAATATGAGTAATAATTATAGTAATTGTCGTTCTATCGATCATATAAGCATAGTATGGCTAATAATATGAATTAGATTGATAATAATAAGAGTAATAAGTATAGTAATTGTCGTTCTATCGATCATATAAGCATAATATGGCTAATAATATGAATTAGATTGATAATAATAAGAGTAATAAGTATAGTAATTGTCGTTCTATCGATCATATAAGAGTTATATGGCGAATAATATGATTTAGATTGATAATAAGAGTAATAAGTATAGTAATTGTCGTTCTATCGATCATATAAGCACAATATGGCTAATAATATGAGTTAGATTGATAATAATAAGATTAATAAGTATAGTAATTGTCGTTCTATCAATCATATAAGCATAATATGGTTAATAATATTTATTATATTAATAATAATATGAATAATAGGTATAGTAATTGTCGTTCTATCGACCATGGAAGCATAATATGGCTAATAATACGAGTTAGTTTGATAATAATAAGAGTAATAAGTATAGTAATTGTCGTTCTATCGATCATATCTGCACAATATGGTTAATAATATGAGTTAGATTCATACTAATGAGTGTAATAAGTATAGTAATTGTCGTTCTATCGATCATATAAGCATAATATGGCTAATAATATGAGTTAGATTGATAATAATAAGAGTCATAAGTATAGTAATTGTCGTTCTATCGATCATATAAGCATAATATGGTTAATAACATTTATTAGATTAATAATAATATGAATAATAAGTATAGTAATTGTCGTTCTATCGACCATGGAAGCATAATATGGCTAATAATACGAGTTAGATTGATAATAATAAGCGTAATAAGTATATTAATTGCCGTTCTATCGACCATATAAGCATAATATGGCGAATAACATGATTTAGATTGATAATAATAAGAGTAATAAGTATAGTAATTGTCGTTCTATCGATCACATAAGCATAATACGGCTAATAATATGTGTTAGCTTGATAATAATAAGAGTAATAAGTATAGTAATTGTCGTTCTATCGATCATATCTGCACAATATGGTTAATAATATGAGTTAGATTAATAGTAATGAGTGCAATAAGTATAGTAATTGTCGTTCTATCGATCATATAAGAGTAATATGGCGAATAATATGATTTAGATTGATAATAAGAGTAATAAGTATAGTAATTGTCGTTCTATCGATCATATAAGCATAATATCGCTAATAATATGAGTTAGATTGATAACAATAAGAGTAATAAGTATAGTAATTGCCGTTCTATCGATCATATATGCATAATGTGGCTAATAATATGAGTTAGCTTGATAATAATAAGAGTAATAAGTATAGTAATTGTCGTTCTATCGATCATATCTGCACAATATGGTTAATAATATGAGTTAGATTAATAGTAATGAGTGTAATAAGTATAGTAATTGTCGTTCTATCGATCATATGAGCATAATATGGCGAATAATATCATTTAGATTGATAATAATATGAGTAATAAGTATAGTAATTGTCGTTCTATCGATCATATAAGCATAATATCGCTAATAATATGAGTTAGATTGATAACAATAAGAGTAATAAGTATAGTAATTGCCGTTCTATCGATCATATATGCATAATGTGGCTAATAATATGAGTTAGATTGATAATAATAAGAGTAATAAGTATAGTAATTGTCGTTCTATCGATCATATCTGCACAATATGGTTAATAATATGAGTTAGCTTGATAATAATAAGAGTAATAAGTTTAGTAATTGTCGTTCTATCGATCATATAAGCATAATATGGCTAATAATATGAATTAGATTGATAATAATAAGAGTAATAAGTATAGTAATTGTCGTTCTATCGATCATATTAGCATAATATGGCGAATAATATCATTTAGATTGATAATAATATGAGTAATAATTATAGTAATTGTCGTTCTATCGATCATATAAGCATAGTATGGCTAATAATATGAATTAGATTGATAATAATAAGAGAAATAAGTATAGTAATTGTCGTTCTATCGATCATATAAGCATAATATGGCTAATAATATGAATTAGATTGATAATAATAAGAGCAATAAGTATAGTAATTGTCGTTCTATCGATCATATTAGCATAATATGGCGAATAATATCATTTAGATTGATAACAATATGAGTAATAAGTATAGTAATTGTCGTTCTATCGATCATATAAGCATAATATGGCTAATAATATGAGTTAGCTTGATAATAATAAGAGTAATAAGTATAGTAATTGTCGTTCTATCGATCATATAAGCATAATATGGCTAATAATATGAGTTAGATTGATAATAATAAGAGTAATAAGTATAGTAATTGTCGTTCTATCGATCATATAAGCATAATATCGATAATAATATGAGTTAGATTGATAACAATAAGAGTAATAAGTATAGTAATTGGAGTTCTATCGACCATGGAAGCATAATATGGCTAATAATATGAGTTAGATTGATAATAATAAGAGTAATAAGTATACTAATTGTCGTTCTATCGATCATATCTGCACAATATGGTTAATAATATGAGTTAGATTAATAGTAATGAGTGTAATAAGTATAGTAATTGTCGTTCTATCGATCATATAAGAGTAATATGACGAATAATATGATTTAGATTGATAATAATAAGAGTAATAAGTATAGTAATTGTCGTTCTATCGATCATGTAAGCATAAGATGGCTAGTAATATGAATTAGATTGATAATAAAAAGAGTAATAAGTATAGTAATTGTCCTTCTATCGATCATATAAGCATAATATGGCTAATAATATGAATTAGATTGATAATAATAAGAGTAATAAGTATAGTAATTGTCGTTCTATCGATCATGTGAGCATAATATGGCGAATAATATCATTTAGATTGATAATAATATGAGTAATAAGTATAGTAATTGTCGTTCTATCGATCATATAAGCATAATATGGCTAATAATATGAGTTAGCTTGATAATAATAAGAGTAATAAGTTTAGTAATTGTCGTTCTATCGATCATATAAGCATAATATGGCTAATAATATGAATTAGATTGATAATAATAAGAGTAATAAGTATAGTAATTGTCGTTCTATCGATCATATTAGCATAATATGGCGAATAATATCATTTAGATTGATAATAATATGAGTAATAATTATAGTAATTGTCGTTCTATCGATCATATAAGCATAGTATGGCTAATAATATGAATTAGATTGATAATAATAAGAGTAATAAGTATAGTAATTGTCGTTCTATCGATCATATAAGCATAATATGGCTAATAATATGAATTAGATTGATAATAATAAGAGTAATAAGTATAGTAATTGTCGTTCTATCGATCATATAAGAGTTATATGGCGAATAATATGATTTAGATTGATAATAAGAGTAATAAGTATAGTAATTGTCGATCTATCGATCATATAAGCACAATATGGCTAATAATATGAGTTAGATTGATAATAATAAGATTAATAAGTATAGTAATTGTCGTTCTATCAATCATATAAGCATAATATGGTTAATAATATTTATTATATTAATAATAATATGAATAATAGGTATAGTAATTGTCGTTCTATCGACCATGGAAGCATAATATGGCTAATAATACGAGTTAGTTTGATAATAATAAGAGTAATAAGTATAGTAATTGTCGTTCTATCGATCATATCTGCACAATATGGTTAATAATATGAGTTAGATTCATACTAATGAGTGTAATAAGTATAGTAATTGTCGTTCTATCGATCATATAAGCATAATATGGCTAATAATATGAGTTAGATTGATAATAATAAGAGTCATAAGTATAGTAATTGTCGTTCTATCGATCATATAAGCATAATATGGTTAATAACATTTATTAGATTAATAATAATATGAATAATAAGTATAGTAATTGTCGTTCTATCGACCATGGAAGCATAATATGGCTAATAATACGAGTTAGATTGATAATAATAAGCGTAATAAGTATATTAATTGCCGTTCTATCGACCATATAAGCATAATATGGCGAATAACATGATTTAGATTGATAATAATAAGAGTAATAAGTATAGTAATTGTCGTTCTATCGATCACATAAGCATAATACGGCTAATAATATGTGTTAGCTTGATAATAATAAGAGTAATAAGTACAGTAATTGTCGTTCTATCGATCATATCTGCACAATATGGTTAATAATATGAGTTAGATTAATAGTAATGAGTGCAATAAGTATAGTAATTGTCGTTCTATCGATCATATAAGAGTAATATGGCGAATAATATGATTTAGATTGATAATAAGAGTAATAAGTATAGTAATTGTCGTTCTATCGATCATATAAGCATAATATCGCTAATAATATGAGTTAGATTGATAACAATAAGAGTAATAAGTATAGTAATTGCCGTTCTATCGATCATATATGCATAATGTGGCTAATAATATGAGTTAGCTTGATAATAATAAGAGTAATAAGTATAGTAATTGTCGTTCTATCGATCATATCTGCACAATATGGTTAATAATATGAGTTAGATTAATAGTAATGAGTGTAATATGTATAGTAATTGTCGTTCTATCGATCATATGAGCATAATATGGCGAATAATATCATTTAGATTGATAATAATATGAGTAATAAGTATAGTAATTGTCGTTCTATCGATCATATAAGCATAATATCGCTAATAATATGAGTTAGATTGATAACAATAAGAGTAATAAGTATAGTAATTGCCGTTCTATCGATCATATATGCATAATGTGGCTAATAATATGAGTTAGATTGATAATAATAAGAGTAATAAGTATAGTAATTGTCGTTCTATCGATCATATCTGCACAATATGGTTAATAATATGAGTTAGCTTGATAATAATAAGAGTAATAAGTTTAGTAATTGTCGTTCTATCGATCATATAAGCATAATATGGCTAATAATATGAATTAGATTGATAATAATAAGAGTAATAAGTATAGTAATTGTCGTTCTATCGATCATATTAGCATAATATGGCGAATAATATCATTTAGATTGATAATAATATGAGTAATAATTATAGTAATTGTCGTTCTATCGATCATATAAGCATAGTATGGCTAATAATATGAATTAGATTGATAATAATAAGAGAAATAAGTATAGTAATTGTCGTTCTATCGATCATATAAGCATAATATGGCTAATAATATGAATTAGATTGATAATAATAAGAGCAATAAGTATAGTAATTGTCGTTCTATCGATCATATTAGCATAATATGGCGAATAATATCATTTAGATTGATAACAATATGAGTAATAAGTATAGTAATTGTCGTTCTATCGATCATATAAGCATAATATGGCTAATAATATGAGTTAGATTGATAATAATAAGAGTAATAAGTATAGTAATTGTCGTTCTATCGATCATATCTGCATAATATGGTTAATAATATGAGGTAGATTAATAATAATAAGAATAATAAGTATAGTAATTGTCGTTCTATCGACCATGGAAGCATAATATGGCTAATAATATGAGTTAGATTGATAATAATAAGAGTAATAACTATAGTAATTGCCGTTCTATCGATCATATAAGCATAATATGGCGAATAATATGATTTAGATTGATAATAATAAGAGTAATAAGTATAGTAGTTGTCGTTCTATCGATCATATAAGCATAATATCGCTAATAATATGAGTTAGCTTGATAATAATAAGAGTCATAAGTATAGTAATTGTCGTTCTATCGATCATATCTGCACAATATGGTTAATAATATGAGTTAGATTAATAGTAATGCGTGTAATAAGTATTGTAATTGTCGTTCTATCGATCATATCAGAGTAATATGGCGAATAATATGATTTAGATTGATAATAAGAGTAATAAGTATAGTAATTGTCGTTCTATCGATCATATAAGCATAATATCGCTAATAATATGAGTTAGATTGATAACAATAAGAGTAATAAGTATAGTAATTGCCGTTCTATCGATCATATATGCATAATGTGGCTAATAATATGAGTTAGCTTGATAATAATAAGAGTAATAAGTATAGTAATTGTCGTTCTATCGATCATATCTGCACAATATGGTTAATAATATGAGTTAGATTAATAGTAATGAGTGTAATAAGTATAGTAATTGTCGTTCTATCGATCATATAAGCATAATATCGCTAATAATATGAGTTAGATTGATAACAATAAGAGTAATAAGTATAGTAATTGCCGTTCTATCGATCATATATGCATAATGTGGCTAATAATATGAGTTAGATTGATAATAATAAGAGTAATAAGTATAGTAATTGTCGTTCTATCGATCATATTAGCATAATATGGCGAATAATATCATTTAGATTGATAATAATATGAGTAATAATTATAGTAATTGTCGTTCTATCGATCATATAAGCATAATATGGCTAATAATATGAATTAGATTGATAATAATAAGAGTAATAAGTATAGTAATTGTCGTTCTATCGATCATATTAGCATAATATGGCGAATAATATCATTTAGATTGATAATAATATGAGTAATAATTATAGTAATTGTCGTTCTATCGATCATATAAGCATAGTATGGCTAATAATATGAATTAGATTGATAATAATAAGAGAAATAAGTATAGTAATTGTCGTTCTATCGATCATATAAGCATAATATGGCTAATAATATGAATTAGATTGATAATAATAAGAGCAATAAGTATAGTAATTGTCGTTCTATCGATCATATTAGCATAATATGGCGAATAATATCATTTAGATTGATAACGATATGAGTAATAAGTATAGTAATTGTCGTTCTATCGATCATATAAGCATAATATGGCTAATAATATGAGTTAGATTGATAATAATAAGAGTAATAAGTATAGTAATTGTCGTTCTATCGATCATATCTGCATAATATGGTTAATAATATGAGGTAGATTAATAATAATAAGAATAATAAGTATAGTAATTGTCGTTCTATCGACCATGGAAGCATAATATGGCTAATAATATGAGTTAGATTGATAATAATAAGAGTAATAACTATAGTAATTGCCGTTCTATCGATCATATAAGCATAATATAGCGAATAATATGATTTAGATTGATAATAATAAGAGTAGTAAGTATAGTAGTTGTCGTTCTATCGATCATATATGCATAATATCGCTAATAATATGAGTTAGCTTGATAATAATAAGAGTCATAAGTATAGTAATTGTCGTTCTATCGATCATATCTGCACAATATGGTTAATAATATGAGTTAGATTAATAGTAATGCGTGTAATAAGTATTGTAATTGTCGTTCTATCGATCATATAAGAGTAATATGGCGAATAATATGATTTAGATTGATAATAAGAGTAATAAGTATAGTAATTGTCGTTCTATCGATCATATAAGCATAATATCGCTAATAATATGAGTTAGATTGATAACAATAAGAGTAATAAGTATAGTAATTGCCGTTCTATCGATCATACATGCATAATGTGGCTAATAATATGAGTTAGATTGATAATAATAAGAGTAATAAGTATAGTAATTGTCGTTCTATCGATCATATCTGCACAATATGGTTAATAATATGAGTTAGATTAATAGTAATGAGTGTAATAAGTATAGTAATTGTCGTTCTCTCGATCATATAAGCATAATATGTCTAATAATATGAGTTAGATTGATAATAATAACAGTAATAAGTATAGTAATTGTCGTTCTATCGATCATGGAAGCATAATATGGCTAATAATATGAGTTAGATTGATAATAATAAGAGTAATAAGTATAGTAATTGTCGTTCTATCCATCATATAAGCATAATATGGCGAATAATATCATTTAGATTGATAATAATATGAGTAATAAGTATAGTAATTGTCGTTCTATCGATCATATAAGCATAATATGGCTAATAATATGAGTTAGATTGATAATAATAGGAGTAATAAGTATAGTAATTGTCGTTCCATCGATCATATCTGCATAATATGGTTAACAATATGAGATAGATTAATAATAATAAGAATAATAAGTATAGTAATTGTCGTTCTATCGACCATGGAAGCATAATATGGCTAATAATATGAGTTAGATTGATAATGATAAGAGTAATAAGTATAGTAATTGTCGTTCTATCGATCATGTAAGCATAAGATGGCTAGTAATATGAATTAGATTGATAATAAAAAGAGTAATAAGTATAGTAATTGTCGTTCTATCGATCACATAAGCATAATACGGCTAATAATATGTGTTAGCTTGATAATAATAAGAGTAATAAGTACAGTAATTGTCGTTCTATCGATCATATCTGCACAATATGGTTAATAATATGAGTTAGATTAATAGTAATGAGTGCAATAAGTATAGTAATTGTCGTTCTATCGATCATATAAGAGTAATATGGCGAATAATATGATTTAGATTGATAATAAGAGTAATAAGTATAGTAATTGTCGTTCTATCGATCATATAAGCATAATATCGCTAATAATATGAGTTAGATTGATAACAATAAGAGTAATAAGTATAGTAATTGCCGTTCTATCGATCATATATGCATAATGTGGCTAATAATATGAGTTAGCTTGATAATAATAAGAGTAATAAGTATAGTAATTGTCGTTCTATCGATCATATCTGCACAATATGGTTAATAATATGAGTTAGATTAATAGTAATGAGTGTAATATGTATAGTAATTGTCGTTCTATCGATCATATGAGCATAATATGGCGAATAATATCATTTAGATTGATAATAATATGAGTAATAAGTATAGTAATTGTCGTTCTATCGATCATATAAGCATAATATCGCTAATAATATGAGTTAGATTGATAACAATAAGAGTAATAAGTATAGTAATTGCCGTTCTATCGATCATATATGCATAATGTGGCTAATAATATGAGTTAGATTGATAATAATAAGAGTAATAAGTATAGTAATTGTCGTTCTATCGATCATATCTGCACAATATGGTTAATAATATGAGTTAGCTTGATAATAATAAGAGTAATAAGTTTAGTAATTGTCGTTCTATCGATCATATAAGCATAATATGGCTAATAATATGAATTAGATTGATAATAATAAGAGTAATAAGTATAGTAATTGTCGTTCTATCGATCATATTAGCATAATATGGCGAATAATATCATTTAGATTGATAATAATATGAGTAATAATTATAGTAATTGTCGTTCTATCGATCATATAAGCATAGTATGGCTAATAATATGAATTAGATTGATAATAATAAGAGAAATAAGTATAGTAATTGTCGTTCTATCGATCATATAAGCATAATATGGCTAATAATATGAATTAGATTGATAATAATAAGAGCAATAAGTATAGTAATTGTCGTTCTATCGATCATATTAGCATAATATGGCGAATAATATCATTTAGATTGATAACAATATGAGTAATAAGTATAGTAATTGTCGTTCTATCGATCATATAAGCATAATATGGCTAATAATATGAGTTAGATTGATAATAATAAGAGTAATAAGTATAGTAATTGTCGTTCTATCGATCATATCTGCATAATATGGTTAATAATATGAGGTAGATTAATAATAATAAGAATAATATGTATAGTAATTGTCGTTCTATCGACCATGGAAGCATAATATGGCTAATAATATGAGTTAGATTGATAATAATAAGAGTAATAACTATAGTAATTGCCGTTCTATCGATCATATAAGCATAATATGGCGAATAATATGATTTAGATTGATAATAATAAGAGTAATAAGTATAGTAGTTGTCGTTCTATCGATCATATAAGCATAATATCGCTAATAATATGAGTTAGCTTGATAATAATAAGAGTCATAAGTATAGTAATTGTCGTTCTATCGATCATATCTGCACAATATGGTTAATAATATGAGTTAGATTAATAGTAATGCGTGTAATAAGTATTGTAATTGTCGTTCTATCGATCATATCAGAGTAATATGGCGAATAATATGATTTAGATTGATAATAAGAGTAATAAGTATAGTAATTGTCGTTCTATCGATCATATAAGCATAATATCGCTAATAATATGAGTTAGATTGATAACAATAAGAGTAATAAGTATAGTAATTGCCGTTCTATCGATCATATATGCATAATGTGGCTAATAATATGAGTTAGCTTGATAATAATAAGAGTAATAAGTATAGTAATTGTCGTTCTATCGATCATATCTGCACAATATGGTTAATAATATGAGTTAGATTAATAGTAATGAGTGTAATAAGTATAGTAATTGTCGTTCTATCGATCATATGAGCATAATATGGCGAATAATATCATTTAGATTGATAATAATATGAGTAATAAGTATAGTAATTGTCGTTCTATCGATCATATAAGCATAATATCGCTAATAATATGAGTTAGATTGATAACAATAAGAGTAATAAGTATAGTAATTGCCGTTCTATCGATCATATATGCATAATGTGGCTAATAATATGAGTTAGATTGATAATAATAAGAGTAATAAGTATAGTAATTGTCGTTCTATCGATCATATTAGCATAATATGGCGAATAATATCATTTAGATTGATAATAATATGAGTAATAATTATAGTAATTGTCGTTCTATCGATCATATAAGCATAATATGGCTAATAATATGAATTAGATTGATAATAATAAGAGTAATAAGTATAGTAATTGTCGTTCTATCGATCATATTAGCATAATATGGCGAATAATATCATTTAGATTGATAATAATATGAGTAATAATTATAGTAATTGTCGTTCTATCGATCATATAAGCATAGTATGGCTAATAATATGAATTAGATTGATAATAATAAGAGAAATAAGTATAGTAATTGTCGTTCTATCGATCATATAAGCATAATATGGCTAATAATATGAATTAGATTGATAATAATAAGAGCAATAAGTATAGTAATTGTCGTTCTATCGATCATATTAGCATAATATGGCGAATAATATCATTTAGATTGATAACGATATGAGTAATAAGTATAGTAATTGTCGTTCTATCGATCATATAAGCATAATATGGCTAATAATATGAGTTAGATTGATAATAATAAGAGTAATAAGTATAGTAATTGTCGTTCTATCGATCATATCTGCATAATATGGTTAATAATATGAGGTAGATTAATAATAATAAGAATAATAAGTATAGTAATTGTCGTTCTATCGACCATGGAAGCATAATATGGCTAATAATATGAGTTAGATTGATAATAATAAGAGTAATAACTATAGTAATTGCCGTTCTATCGATCATATAAGCATAATATAGCGAATAATATGATTTAGATTGATAATAATAAGAGTAGTAAGTATAGTAGTTGTCGTTCTATCGATCATATATGCATAATATCGCTAATAATATGAGTTAGCTTGATAATAATAAGAGTCATAAGTATAGTAATTGTCGTTCTATCGATCATATCTGCACAATATGGTTAATAATATGAGTTAGATTAATAGTAATGCGTGTAATAAGTATTGTAATTGTCGTTCTATCGATCATATAAGAGTAATATGGCGAATAATATGATTTAGATTGATAATAAGAGTAATAAGTATAGTAATTGTCGTTCTATCGATCATATAAGCATAATATCGCTAATAATATGAGTTAGATTGATAACAATAAGAGTAATAAGTATAGTAATTGCCGTTCTATCGATCATACATGCATAATGTGGCTAATAATATGAGTTAGATTGATAATAATAAGAGTAATAAGTATAGTAATTGTCGTTCTATCGATCATATCTGCACAATATGGTTAATAATATGAGTTAGATTAATAGTAATGAGTGTAATAAGTATAGTAATTGTCGTTCTCTCGATCATATAAGCATAATATGTCTAATAATATGAGTTAGATTGATAATAATAACAGTAATAAGTATAGTAATTGTCGTTCTATCGATCATGGAAGCATAATATGGCTAATAATATGAGTTAGATTGATAATAATAAGAGTAATAAGTATAGTAATTGTCGTTCTATCCATCATATAAGCATAATATGGCGAATAATATCATTTAGATTGATAATAATATGAGTAATAAGTATAGTAATTGTCGTTCTATCGATCATATAAGCATAATATGGCTAATAATATGAGTTAGATTGATAATAATAGGAGTAATAAGTATAGTAATTGTCGTTCCATCGATCATATCTGCATAATATGGTTAACAATATGAGATAGATTAATAATAATAAGAATAATAAGTATAGTAATTGTCGTTCTATCGACCATGGAAGCATAATATGGCTAATAATATGAGTTAGATTGATAATGATAAGAGTAATAAGAATAGTAATTGTCGTTCTATCGATCATGTAAGCATAAGATGGCTAGTAATATGAATTAGATTGATAATAAAAAGAGTAATAAGTATAGTAATTGTCGTTCTATCGATCATATAAGCATAATATGGCTAATAATATGAATTAGATTGATAATAATAAGAGTAATAAGTATAGTAATTGTCGTTCTATCGATCATGTGAGCATAATATGGCGAATAATATCATTTAGATTGATAATAATATGAGTAATAAGTATAGTAATTGTCGTTCTATCGATCATATAAGCATAATATGGCTAATAATATGAGTTAGCTTGATAATAATAAGAGTAATAAGTTTAGTAATTGTCGTTCTATCGATCATATAAGCATAATATGGCTAATAATATGAATTAGATTGATAATAATAAGAGTAATAAGTATAGTAATTGTCGTTCTATCGATCATATTAGCATAATATGGCGAATAATATCATTTAGATTGATAATAATATGAGTAATAATTATAGTAATTGTCGTTCTATCGATCATATAAGCATAGTATGGCTAATAATATGAATTAGATTGATAATAATAAGAGTAATAAGTATAGTAATTGTCGTTCTATCGATCATATAAGCATAATATGGCTAATAATATGAATTAGATTGATAATAATAAGAGTAATAAGTATAGTAATTGTCGTTCTATCGATCATATAAGAGTTATATGGCGAATAATATGATTTAGATTGATAACAAGAGTAATAAGTATAGTAATTGTCGTTCTATCGATCATATAAGCACAATATGGCTAATAATATGAGTTAGATTGATAATAATAAGATTAATAAGTATAGTAATTGTCGTTCTATCAATCATATAAGCATAATATGGTTAATAATATTTATTATATTAATAATAATATGAATAATAGGTATAGTAATTGTCGTTCTATCGACCATGGAAGCATAATATGGCTAATAATACGAGTTAGTTTGATAATAATAAGAGTAATAAGTATAGTAATTGTCGTTCTATCGATCATATCTGCACAATATGGTTAATAATATGAGTTAGATTCATACTAATGAGTGTAATAAGTATAGTAATTGTCGTTCTATCGATCATATAAGCATAATATGGCTAATAATATGAGTTAGATTGATAATAATAAGAGTCATAAGTATAGTAATTGTCGTTCTATCGATCATATAAGCATAATATGGTTAATAACATTTATTAGATTAATAATAATATGAATAATAAGTATAGTAATTGTCGTTCTATCGACCATGGAAGCATAATATGGCTAATAATACGAGTTAGATTGATAATAATAAGCGTAATAAGTATATTAATTGCCGTTCTATCGACCATATAAGCATAATATGGCGAATAACATGATTTAGATTGATAATAATAAGAGTAATAAGTATAGTAATTGTCGTTCTATCGATCACATAAGCATAATACGGCTAATAATATGTGTTAGCTTGATAATAATAAGAGTAATAAGTATAGTAATTGTCGTTCTATCGATCATATCTGCACAATATGGTTAATAATATGAGTTAGATTAATAGTAATGAGTGCAATAAGTATAGTAATTGTCGTTCTATCGATCATATAAGAGTAATATGGCGAATAATATGATTTAGATTGATAATAAGAGTAATAAGTATAGTAATTGTCGTTCTATCGATCATATAAGCATAATATCGCTAATAATATGAGTTAGATTGATAACAATAAGAGTAATAAGTATAGTAATTGCCGTTCTATCGATCATATATGCATAATGTGGCTAATAATATGAGTTAGCTTGATAATAATAAGAGTAATAAGTATAGTAATTGTCGTTCTATCGATCATATCTGCACAATATGGTTAATAATATGAGTTAGATTAATAGTAATGAGTGTAATAAGTATAGTAATTGTCGTTCTATCGATCATATGAGCATAATATGGCGAATAATATCATTTAGATTGATAATAATATGAGTAATAAGTATAGTAATTGTCGTTCTATCGATCATATAAGCATAATATCGCTAATAATATGAGTTAGATTGATAACAATAAGAGTAATAAGTATAGTAATTGCCGTTCTATCGATCATATATGCATAATGTGGCTAATAATATGAGTTAGATTGATAATAATAAGAGTAATAAGTATAGTAATTGTCGTTCTATCGATCATATCTGCACAATATGGTTAATAATATGAGTTAGCTTGATAATAATAAGAGTAATAAGTTTAGTAATTGTCGTTCTATCGATCATATAAGCATAATATGGCTAATAATATGAATTAGATTGATAATAATAAGAGTAATAAGTATAGTAATTGTCGTTCTATCGATCATATTAGCATAATATGGCGAATAATATCATTTAGATTGATAATAATATGAGTAATAATTATAGTAATTGTCGTTCTATCGATCATATAAGCATAGTATGGCTAATAATATGAATTAGATTGATAATAATAAGAGAAATAAGTATAGTAATTGTCGTTCTATCGATCATATAAGCATAATATGGCTAATAATATGAATTAGATTGATAATAATAAGAGCAATAAGTATAGTAATTGTCGTTCTATCGATCATATTAGCATAATATGGCGAATAATATCATTTAGATTGATAACAATATGAGTAATAAGTATAGTAATTGTCGTTCTATCGATCATATAAGCATAATATGGCTAATAATATGAGTTAGATTGATAATAATAAGAGTAATAAGTATAGTAATTGTCGTTCTATCGATCATATTAGCATAATATGGCGAATAATATCATTTAGATTGATAATAATATGAGTAATAATTATAGTAATTGTCGTTCTATCGATCATATAAGCATAGTATGGCTAATAATATGAATTAGATTGATAATAATAAGAGAAATAAGTATAGTAATTGTCGTTCTATCGATCATATAAGCATAATATGGCTAATAATATGAATTAGATTGATAATAATAAGAGCAATAAGTATAGTAATTGTCGTTCTATCGATCATATTAGCATAATATGGCGAATAATATCATTTAGATTGATAACAATATGAGTAATAAGTATAGTAATTGTCGTTCTATCGATCATATAAGCATAATATGGCTAATAATATGAGTTAGATTAATAATAATAAGAGTCATAAGTATAGTAATTGTCGTTCTATCGATCATATCTGCACAATATGGTTAATAATATGAGTTAGATTAATAGTAATGCGTGTAATAAGTATTGTAATTGTCGTTCTATCGATCATATAAGAGTAATATGGCGAATAATATGATTTAGATTGATAATAAGAGTAATAAGTATAGTAATTGTCGTTCTATCGATCATATAAGCATAATATCGCTAATAATATGAGTTAGATTGATAACAATAAGAGTAATAAGTATAGTAATTGCCGTTCTATCGATCATATATGCATAATGTGGCTAATAATATGAGTTAGATTGATAATAATAAGAGTAATAAGTATAGTAATTGTCGTTCTATCGATCATATCTGCACAATATGGTTAATAATATGAGTTAGATTAATAGTAATGAGTGTAATAAGTATAGTAATTGTCGTTCTCTCGATCATATAAGCATAATATGTCTAATAATATGAGTTAGATTGATAATAATAACAGTAATAAGTATAGTAATTGTCGTTCTATCGATCATGGAAGCATAATATGGCTAATAATATGAGTTAGATTGATAATAATAAGAGTAATAAGTATAGTAATTGTCGTTCTATCCATCATATAAGCATAATATGGCGAATAATATCATTTAGATTGATAATAATATGAGTAATAAGTATAGTAATTGTCGTTCTATCGATCATATAAGCATAATATGGCTAATAATATGAGTTAGATTGATAATAATAGGAGTAATAAGTATAGTAATTGTCGTTCCATCGATCATATCTGCATAATATGGTTAACAATATGAGATAGATTAATAATAATAAGAATAATAAGTATAGTAATTGTCGTTCTATCGACCATGGAAGCATAATATGGCTAATAATATGAGTTAGATTGATAATGATAAGAGTAATAAGTATAGTAATTGTCGTTCTATCGATCATATAAGCATAATATGGCAAATAATATGATTTAGATTGATAACAATAAGAGTAATATGTATAGTATATGCCGTTCTATCGACCATATAAGCATAATATGGCGAATAATATGATTTGGATTGATAATAATAAGAGTAATAAGGATAGTAATTGTCGTTCTATCGATCATATAAGCATAATATGGCTAATAATATGAGTTAGCTTGATAATAATAACAGTAATAAGTATAGTAATTGTCGTTCTATCGATCATATCTGCACAATATGGTTAATAATATGAGTTAGATTAATAGTAATGAGTGTAATAAGTATAGTAATTGTCGTTCTATCGATCATATAAGCATAATATGGCTAATAATATGAGTTAGCTTGATAATAATAACAGTAATAAGTATAGTAATTGTCGTTCTATCGATCATGGAAGCATAATATGGCTAATAATATGAGTTAGATTGATAATAATAAGAGTAATAAGTATAGTAATTGTCGTTCTATCCATCATATAAGCATAATATGGCGAATAATATCATTTAGATTGATAATAATATGAGTAATAAGTATAGTAATTGTCGTTCTATCGATGATATAAGCATAATATGGCTAATAATATGAGTTAGATTGATAATAATAGGAGTAATAAGTATAGTAATTGTCGTTCCATCGATCATATCTGCATAATATGGTTAACAATATGAGATAGATTAATAATAATAAGAATAATAAGTATAGTAATTGTCGTTCTATCGACCATGGAAGCATAATATGGCTAATAATATGAGTTAGATTGATAATGATAAGAGTAATAAGTATAGTAATTGTCGTTCCATCGATCATATCTGCATAATATGGTTAACAATATGAGATAGATTAATAATAATAAGAATAATAAGTATAGTAATTGTCGTTCTATCGACCATGGAAACATAATATGGCTAATAATATGAGTTAGATTGATAATGATAAGAGTAATAAGTATAGTAATTGTCGTTCTATCGATCATATAAGCATAATATGGCGAATAATATGATTTAGACTGATAATAATAAGAGTAATAAGTATAGTAATTGTCGTTCTATCGATCATATAAGCACAATATCGCTAATAATATGAGTTAGCTTGATAATAATAAGAGTAATAAGTATAGTAATTGTCGTTCTATCGATCATATCTGCACAATATGGTTAATAATATGAGTTAGATTAATAGTAATGAGTGTAATAAGTATAGTAATTGTCGTTCTATCGATCATATAAGAATAATATGGCGAATAATGCGATTTAGATTGATAATAATAAGAGTAATAAGTATAGTAATTGTCGTTCTATCGATCATATAAGCATAATATGGTTAATAACATTTATTAGATTAATAATAATATGAATAATAAGTATAGTAATTGTCGTTCTATCGACCATGGAAGCATAATATGGCTAATAATACGAGTTAGATTGATAATAATAAGCGTAATAAGTATATTAATTGCCGTTCTATCGACCATATAAGCATAATATGGCGAATAACATGATTTAGATTGATAATAATAAGAGTAATAAGTATAGTAATTGTCGTTCTATCGATCACATAAGCATAATACGGCTAATAATATGTGTTAGCTTGATAATAATAAGAGTAATAAGTATAGTAATTGTCGTTCTATCGATCATATCTGCACAATATGGTTAATAATATGAGTTAGATTAATAGTAATGAGTGCAATAAGTATAGTAATTGTCGTTCTATCGATCATATAAGAGTAATATGGCGAATAATATGATTTAGATTGATAATAAGAGTAATAAGTATAGTAATTGTCGTTCTATCGATCATATAAGCATAATATCGCTAATAATATGAGTTAGATTGATAACAATAAGAGTAATAAGTATAGTAATTGCCGTTCTATCGATCATATATGCATAATGTGGCTAATAATATGAGTTAGCTTGATAATAATAAGAGTAATAAGTATAGTAATTGTCGTTCTATCGATCATATCTGCACAATATGGTTAATAATATGAGTTAGATTAATAGTAATGAGTGTAATAAGTATAGTAATTGTCGTTCTATCGATCATATGAGCATAATATGGCGAATAATATCATTTAGATTGATAATAATATGAGTAATAAGTATAGTAATTGTCGTTCTATCGATCATATAAGCATAATATCGCTAATAATATGAGTTAGATTGATAACAATAAGAGTAATAAGTATAGTAATTGCCGTTCTATCGATCATATATGCATAATGTGGCTAATAATATGAGTTAGATTGATAATAATAAGAGTAATAAGTATAGTAATTGTCGTTCTATCGATCATATCTGCACAATATGGTTAATAATATGAGTTAGCTTGATAATAATAAGAGTAATAAGTTTAGTAATTGTCGTTCTATCGATCATATAAGCATAATATGGCTAATAATATGAATTAGATTGATAATAATAAGAGTAATAAGTATAGTAATTGTCGTTCTATCGATCATATTAGCATAATATGGCGAATAATATCATTTAGATTGATAACGATATGAGTAATAAGTATAGTAATTGTCGTTCTATCGATCATATAAGCATAATATGGCTAATAATATGAGTTAGATTGATAATAATAAGAGTAATAAGTATAGTAATTGTCGTTCTATCGATCATATCTGCATAATATGGTTAATAATATGAGGTAGATTAATAATAATAAGAATAATAAGTATAGTAATTGTCGTTCTATCGACCATGGAAGCATAATATGGCTAATAATATGAGTTAGATTGATAATAATAAGAGTAATAACTATAGTAATTGTCGTTCTATCGATCATGGAAGCATAATATGGCTAATAATATGAGTTAGATTGATAATAATAAGAGTAATAAGTATAGTAATTGTCGTTCTATCCATCATATAAGCATAATATGGCGAATAATATCATTTAGATTGATAATAATATGAGTAATAAGTATAGTAATTGTCGTTCTATCGATCATATAAGCATAATATGGCTAATAATATGAGTTAGATTGATAATAATAGGAGTAATAAGTATAGTAATTGTCGTTCCATCGATCATATCTGCATAATATGGTTAACAATATGAGATAGATTAATAATAATAAGAATAATAAGTATAGTAATTGTCGTTCTATCGACCATGGAAGCATAATATGGCTAATAATATGAGTTAGATTGATAATGATAAGAGTAATAAGTATAGTAATTGTCGTTCTATCGATCATGTAAGCATAAGATGGCTAGTAATATGAATTAGATTGATAATAAAAAGAGTAATAAGTATAGTAATTGTCGTTCTATCGATCATATAAGCATAATATGGCTAATAATATGAATTAGATTGATAATAATAAGAGTAATAAGTATAGTAATTGTCGTTCTATCGATCATGTGAGCATAATATGGCGAATAATATCATTTAGATTGATAATAATATGAGTAATAAGTATAGTAATTGTCGTTCTATCGATCATATAAGCATAATATCGCTAATAATATGAGTTAGATTGATAACAATAAGAGTAATAAGTATAGTAATTGTCGTTCTATCGATCATATAAGCATAATATGGCTAATAATATGAATTAGATTGATAATAATAAGAGCAATAAGTATAGTAATTGTCGTTCTATCGATCATATTAGCATAATATGGCGAATAATATCATTTAGATTGATAACAATATGAGTAATAAGTATAGTAATTGTCGTTCTATCGATCATATAAGCATAATATGGCTAATAATATGAGTTAGATTGATAATAATAAGAGTAATAAGTATAGTAATTGTCGTTCTATCGATCATATTAGCATAATATGGCGAATAATATCATTTAGATTGATAATAATATGAGTAATAATTATAGTAATTGTCGTTCTATCGATCATATAAGCATAGTATGGCTAATAATATGAATTAGATTGATAATAATAAGAGAAATAAGTATAGTAATTGTCGTTCTATCGATCATATAAGCATAATATGGCTAATAATATGAATTAGATTGATAATAATAAGAGCAATAAGTATAGTAATTGTCGTTCTATCGATCATATTAGCATAATATGGCGAATAATATCATTTAGATTGATAACAATATGAGTAATAAGTATAGTAATTGTCGTTCTATCGATCATATAAGCATAATATGGCTAATAATATGAGTTAGATTAATAATAATAAGAGTCATAAGTATAGTAATTGTCGTTCTATCGATCATATCTGCACAATATGGTTAATAATATGAGTTAGATTAATAGTAATGCGTGTAATAAGTATTGTAATTGTCGTTCTATCGATCATATAAGAGTAATATGGCGAATAATATGATTTAGATTGATAATAAGAGTAATAAGTATAGTAATTGTCGTTCTATCGATCATATAAGCATAATATCGCTAATAATATGAGTTAGATTGATAACAATAAGAGTAATAAGTATAGTAATTGCCGTTCTATCGATCATATATGCATAATGTGGCTAATAATATGAGTTAGATTGATAATAATAAGAGTAATAAGTATAGTAATTGTCGTTCTATCGATCATATCTGCACAATATGGTTAATAATATGAGTTAGATTAATAGTAATGAGTGTAATAAGTATAGTAATTGTCGTTCTCTCGATCATATAAGCATAATATGTCTAATAATATGAGTTAGATTGATAATAATAACAGTAATAAGTATAGTAATTGTCGTTCTATCGATCATGGAAGCATAATATGGCTAATAATATGAGTTAGATTGATAATAATAAGAGTAATAAGTATAGTAATTGTCGTTCTATCCATCATATAAGCATAATATGGCGAATAATATCATTTAGATTGATAATAATATGAGTAATAAGTATAGTAATTGTCGTTCTATCGATCATATAAGCATAATATGGCTAATAATATGAGTTAGATTGATAATAATAGGAGTAATAAGTATAGTAATTGTCGTTCCATCGATCATATCTGCATAATATGGTTAACAATATGAGATAGATTAATAATAATAAGAATAATAAGTATAGTAATTGTCGTTCTATCGACCATGGAAGCATAATATGGCTAATAATATGAGTTAGATTGATAATGATAAGAGTAATAAGTATAGTAATTGTCGTTCTATCGATCATATAAGCATAATATGGCAAATAATATGATTTAGATTGATAACAATAAGAGTAATATGTATAGTATATGCCGTTCTATCGACCATATAAGCATAATATGGCGAATAATATGATTTGGATTGATAATAATAAGAGTAATAAGGATAGTAATTGTCGTTCTATCGATCATATAAGCATAATATGGCTAATAATATGAGTTAGCTTGATAATAATAACAGTAATAAGTATAGTAATTGTCGTTCTATCGATCATATCTGCACAATATGGTTAATAATATGAGTTAGATTAATAGTAATGAGTGTAATAAGTATAGTAATTGTCGTTCTATCGATCATATAAGCATAATATGGCTAATAATATGAGTTAGCTTGATAATAATAACAGTAATAAGTATAGTAATTGTCGTTCTATCGATCATGGAAGCATAATATGGCTAATAATATGAGTTAGATTGATAATAATAAGAGTAATAAGTATAGTAATTGTCGTTCTATCCATCATATAAGCATAATATGGCGAATAATATCATTTAGATTGATAATAATATGAGTAATAAGTATAGTAATTGTCGTTCTATCGATGATATAAGCATAATATGGCTAATAATATGAGTTAGATTGATAATAATAGGAGTAATAAGTATAGTAATTGTCGTTCCATCGATCATATCTGCATAATATGGTTAACAATATGAGATAGATTAATAATAATAAGAATAATAAGTATAGTAATTGTCGTTCTATCGACCATGGAAGCATAATATGGCTAATAATATGAGTTAGATTGATAATGATAAGAGTAATAAGTATAGTAATTGTCGTTCCATCGATCATATCTGCATAATATGGTTAACAATATGAGATAGATTAATAATAATAAGAATAATAAGTATAGTAATTGTCGTTCTATCGACCATGGAAACATAATATGGCTAATAATATGAGTTAGATTGATAATGATAAGAGTAATAAGTATAGTAATTGTCGTTCTATCGATCATATAAGCATAATATGGCGAATAATATGATTTAGACTGATAATAATAAGAGTAATAAGTATAGTAATTGTCGTTCTATCGATCATATAAGCACAATATCGCTAATAATATGAGTTAGCTTGATAATAATAAGAGTAATAAGTATAGTAATTGTCGTTCTATCGATCATATCTGCACAATATGGTTAATAATATGAGTTAGATTAATAGTAATGAGTGTAATAAGTATAGTAATTGTCGTTCTATCGATCATATAAGAATAATATGGCGAATAATGCGATTTAGATTGATAATAATAAGAGTAATAAGTATAGTAATTGTCGTTCTATCGATCATATAAGCATAATATGGTTAATAACATTTATTAGATTAATAATAATATGAATAATAAGTATAGTAATTGTCGTTCTATCGACCATGGAAGCATAATATGGCTAATAATACGAGTTAGATTGATAATAATAAGCGTAATAAGTATATTAATTGCCGTTCTATCGACCATATAAGCATAATATGGCGAATAACATGATTTAGATTGATAATAATAAGAGTAATAAGTATAGTAATTGTCGTTCTATCGATCACATAAGCATAATACGGCTAATAATATGTGTTAGCTTGATAATAATAAGAGTAATAAGTATAGTAATTGTCGTTCTATCGATCATATCTGCACAATATGGTTAATAATATGAGTTAGATTAATAGTAATGAGTGCAATAAGTATAGTAATTGTCGTTCTATCGATCATATAAGAGTAATATGGCGAATAATATGATTTAGATTGATAATAAGAGTAATAAGTATAGTAATTGTCGTTCTATCGATCATATAAGCATAATATCGCTAATAATATGAGTTAGATTGATAACAATAAGAGTAATAAGTATAGTAATTGCCGTTCTATCGATCATATATGCATAATGTGGCTAATAATATGAGTTAGCTTGATAATAATAAGAGTAATAAGTATAGTAATTGTCGTTCTATCGATCATATCTGCACAATATGGTTAATAATATGAGTTAGATTAATAGTAATGAGTGTAATAAGTATAGTAATTGTCGTTCTATCGATCATATGAGCATAATATGGCGAATAATATCATTTAGATTGATAATAATATGAGTAATAAGTATAGTAATTGTCGTTCTATCGATCATATAAGCATAATATCGCTAATAATATGAGTTAGATTGATAACAATAAGAGTAATAAGTATAGTAATTGCCGTTCTATCGATCATATATGCATAATGTGGCTAATAATATGAGTTAGATTGATAATAATAAGAGTAATAAGTATAGTAATTGTCGTTCTATCGATCATATCTGCACAATATGGTTAATAATATGAGTTAGCTTGATAATAATAAGAGTAATAAGTTTAGTAATTGTCGTTCTATCGATCATATAAGCATAATATGGCTAATAATATGAATTAGATTGATAATAATAAGAGTAATAAGTATAGTAATTGTCGTTCTATCGATCATATTAGCATAATATGGCGAATAATATCATTTAGATTGATAACGATATGAGTAATAAGTATAGTAATTGTCGTTCTATCGATCATATAAGCATAATATGGCTAATAATATGAGTTAGATTGATAATAATAAGAGTAATAAGTATAGTAATTGTCGTTCTATCGATCATATCTGCATAATATGGTTAATAATATGAGGTAGATTAATAATAATAAGAATAATAAGTATAGTAATTGTCGTTCTATCGACCATGGAAGCATAATATGGCTAATAATATGAGTTAGATTGATAATAATAAGAGTAATAACTATAGTAATTGTCGTTCTATCGATCATGGAAGCATAATATGGCTAATAATATGAGTTAGATTGATAATAATAAGAGTAATAAGTATAGTAATTGTCGTTCTATCCATCATATAAGCATAATATGGCGAATAATATCATTTAGATTGATAATAATATGAGTAATAAGTATAGTAATTGTCGTTCTATCGATCATATAAGCATAATATGGCTAATAATATGAGTTAGATTGATAATAATAGGAGTAATAAGTATAGTAATTGTCGTTCCATCGATCATATCTGCATAATATGGTTAACAATATGAGATAGATTAATAATAATAAGAATAATAAGTATAGTAATTGTCGTTCTATCGACCATGGAAGCATAATATGGCTAATAATATGAGTTAGATTGATAATGATAAGAGTAATAAGTATAGTAATTGTCGTTCTATCGATCATGTAAGCATAAGATGGCTAGTAATATGAATTAGATTGATAATAAAAAGAGTAATAAGTATAGTAATTGTCGTTCTATCGATCATATAAGCATAATATGGCTAATAATATGAATTAGATTGATAATAATAAGAGTAATAAGTATAGTAATTGTCGTTCTATCGATCATGTGAGCATAATATGGCGAATAATATCATTTAGATTGATAATAATATGAGTAATAAGTATAGTAATTGTCGTTCTATCGATCATATAAGCATAATATGGCTAATAATATGAGTTAGCTTGATAATAATAAGAGTAATAAGTTTAGTAATTGTCGTTCTATCGATCATATAAGCATAATATGGCTAATAATATGAATTAGATTGATAATAATAAGAGTAATAAGTATAGTAATTGTCGTTCTATCGATCATATTAGCATAATATGGCGAATAATATCATTTAGATTGATAATAATATGAGTAATAATTATAGTAATTGTCGTTCTATCGATCATATAAGCATAGTATGGCTAATAATATGAATTAGATTGATAATAATAAGAGTAATAAGTATAGTAATTGTCGTTCTATCGATCATATAAGCATAATATGGCTAATAATATGAATTAGATTGATAATAATAAGAGTAATAAGTATAGTAATTGTCGTTCTATCGATCATATAAGAGTTATATGGCGAATAATATGATTTAGATTGATAATAAGAGTAATAAGTATAGTAATTGTCGTTCTATCGATCATATAAGCACAATATGGCTAATAATATGAGTTAGATTGATAATAATAAGATTAATAAGTATAGTAATTGTCGTTCTATCAATCATATAAGCATAATATGGTTAATAATATTTATTATATTAATAATAATATGAATAATAGGTATAGTAATTGTCGTTCTATCGACCATGGAAGCATAATATGGCTAATAATACGAGTTAGTTTGATAATAATAAGAGTAATAAGTATAGTAATTGTCGTTCTATCGATCATATCTGCACAATATGGTTAATAATATGAGTTAGATTCATACTAATGAGTGTAATAAGTATAGTAATTGTCGTTCTATCGATCATATAAGCATAATATGGCTAATAATATGAGTTAGATTGATAATAATAAGAGTCATAAGTATAGTAATTGTCGTTCTATCGATCATATAAGCATAATATGGTTAATAACATTTATTAGATTAATAATAATATGAATAATAAGTATAGTAATTGTCGTTCTATCGACCATGGAAGCATAATATGGCTAATAATACGAGTTAGATTGATAATAATAAGCGTAATAAGTATATTAATTGCCGTTCTATCGACCATATAAGCATAATATGGCGAATAACATGATTTAGATTGATAATAATAAGAGTAATAAGTATAGTAATTGTCGTTCTATCGATCACATAAGCATAATACGGCTAATAATATGTGTTAGCTTGATAATAATAAGAGTAATAAGTATAGTAATTGTCGTTCTATCGATCATATCTGCACAATATGGTTAATAATATGAGTTAGATTAATAGTAATGAGTGCAATAAGTATAGTAATTGTCGTTCTATCGATCATATAAGAGTAATATGGCGAATAATATGATTTAGATTGATAATAAGAGTAATAAGTATAGTAATTGTCGTTCTATCGATCATATAAGCATAATATCGCTAATAATATGAGTTAGATTGATAACAATAAGAGTAATAAGTATAGTAATTGCCGTTCTATCGATCATATATGCATAATGTGGCTAATAATATGAGTTAGCTTGATAATAATAAGAGTAATAAGTATAGTAATTGTCGTTCTATCGATCATATCTGCACAATATGGTTAATAATATGAGTTAGATTAATAGTAATGAGTGTAATAAGTATAGTAATTGTCGTTCTATCGATCATATGAGCATAATATGGCGAATAATATCATTTAGATTGATAATAATATGAGTAATAAGTATAGTAATTGTCGTTCTATCGATCATATAAGCATAATATCGCTAATAATATGAGTTAGATTGATAACAATAAGAGTAATAAGTATAGTAATTGCCGTTCTATCGATCATATATGCATAATGTGGCTAATAATATGAGTTAGATTGATAATAATAAGAGTAATAAGTATAGTAATTGTCGTTCTATCGATCATATCTGCACAATATGGTTAATAATATGAGTTAGCTTGATAATAATAAGAGTAATAAGTTTAGTAATTGTCGTTCTATCGATCATATAAGCATAATATGGCTAATAATATGAATTAGATTGATAATAATAAGAGTAATAAGTATAGTAATTGTCGTTCTATCGATCATATTAGCATAATATGGCGAATAATATCATTTAGATTGATAATAATATGAGTAATAATTATAGTAATTGTCGTTCTATCGATCATATAAGCATAGTATGGCTAATAATATGAATTAGATTGATAATAATAAGAGAAATAAGTATAGTAATTGTCGTTCTATCGATCATATAAGCATAATATGGCTAATAATATGAATTAGATTGATAATAATAAGAGCAATAAGTATAGTAATTGTCGTTCTATCGATCATATTAGCATAATATGGCGAATAATATCATTTAGATTGATAACAATATGAGTAATAAGTATAGTAATTGTCGTTCTATCGATCATATAAGCATAATATGGCTAATAATATGAGTTAGATTGATAATAATAAGAGTAATAAGTATAGTAATTGTCGTTCTATCGATCATATTAGCATAATATGGCGAATAATATCATTTAGATTGATAATAATATGAGTAATAATTATAGTAATTGTCGTTCTATCGATCATATAAGCATAGTATGGCTAATAATATGAATTAGATTGATAATAATAAGAGAAATAAGTATAGTAATTGTCGTTCTATCGATCATATAAGCATAATATGGCTAATAATATGAATTAGATTGATAATAATAAGAGCAATAAGTATAGTAATTGTCGTTCTATCGATCATATTAGCATAATATGGCGAATAATATCATTTAGATTGATAACAATATGAGTAATAAGTATAGTAATTGTCGTTCTATCGATCATATAAGCATAATATGGCTAATAATATGAGTTAGATTAATAATAATAAGAGTCATAAGTATAGTAATTGTCGTTCTATCGATCATATCTGCACAATATGGTTAATAATATGAGTTAGATTAATAGTAATGCGTGTAATAAGTATTGTAATTGTCGTTCTATCGATCATATAAGAGTAATATGGCGAATAATATGATTTAGATTGATAATAAGAGTAATAAGTATAGTAATTGTCGTTCTATCGATCATATAAGCATAATATCGCTAATAATATGAGTTAGATTGATAACAATAAGAGTAATAAGTATAGTAATTGCCGTTCTATCGATCATATATGCATAATGTGGCTAATAATATGAGTTAGATTGATAATAATAAGAGTAATAAGTATAGTAATTGTCGTTCTATCGATCATATCTGCACAATATGGTTAATAATATGAGTTAGCTTGATAATAATAAGAGTAATAAGTTTAGTAATTGTCGTTCTATCGATCATATAAGCATAATATGGCTAATAATATGAATTAGATTGATAATAATAAGAGTAATAAGTATAGTAATTGTCGTTCTATCGATCATATTAGCATAATATGGCGAATAATATCATTTAGATTGATAATAATATGAGTAATAATTATAGTAATTGTCGTTCTATCGATCATATAAGCATAATATGGCTAATAATATGAATTAGATTGATAATAATAAGAGTAATAAGTATAGTAATTGTCGTTCTATCGATCATATTAGCATAATATGGCGAATAATATCATTTAGATTGATAATAATATGAGTAATAATTATAGTAATTGTCGTTCTATCGATCATATAAGCATAGTATGGCTAATAATATGAATTAGATTGATAATAATAAGAGATATAAGTATAGTAATTGTCGTTCTATCGATCATATAAGCATAATATGGCTAATAATATGAATTAGATTGATAATAATAAGAGCAATAAGTATAGTAATTGTCGTTCTATCGATCATATTAGCATAATATGGCGAATAATATCATTTAGATTGATAACAATATGAGTAATAAGTATAGTAATTGTCGTTCTATCGATCATATAAGCATAATATGGCTAATAATATGAGTTAGATTGATAATAATAAGAGTAATAAGTATAGTAATTGTCGTTCTATCGATCATATCTGCATAATATGGTTAATAATATGAGGTAGATTAATAATAATAAGAATAATAAGTATAGTAATTGTCGTTCTATCGACCATGGAAGCATAATATGGCTAATAATATGAGTTAGATTGATAATAATAAGAGTAATAACTATAGTAATTGCCGTTCTATCGATCATATAAGCATAATATGGCGAATAATATGATTTAGATTGATAATAATAAGAGTAATAAGTATAGTAGTTGTCGTTCTATCGATCATATATGCATAATATCGCTAATAATATGAGTTAGCTTGATAATAATAAGAGTCATAAGTATAGTAATTGTCGTTCTATCGATCATATCTGCACAATATGGTTAATAATATGAGTTAGATTAATAGTAATGCGTGTAATAAGTATTGTAATTGTCGTTCTATCGATCATATAAGAGTAATATGGCGAATAATATGATTTAGATTGATAATAAGAGTAATAAGTATAGTAATTGTCGTTCTATCGATCATATAAGCATAATATCGCTAATAATATGAGTTAGATTGATAACAATAAGAGTAATAAGTATAGTAATTGCCGTTCTATCGATCATACATGCATAATGTGGCTAATAATATGAGTTAGATTGATAATAATAAGAGTAATAAGTATAGTAATTGTCGTTCTATCGATCATATCTGCACAATATGGTTAATAATATGAGTTAGATTAATAGTAATGAGTGTAATAAGTATAGTAATTGTCGTTCTCTCGATCATATAAGCATAATATGTCTAATAATATGAGTTAGATTGATAATAATAACAGTAATAAGTATAGTAATTGTCGTTCTATCGATCATGGAAGCATAATATGGCTAATAATATGAGTTAGATTGATAATAATAAGAGTAATAAGTATAGTAATTGTCGTTCTATCCATCATATAAGCATAATATGGCGAATAATATCATTTAGATTGATAATAATATGAGTAATAAGTATAGTAATTGTCGTTCTATCGATCATATAAGCATAATATGGCTAATAATATGAGTTAGATTGATAATAATAGGAGTAATAAGTATAGTAATTGTCGTTCCATCGATCATATCTGCATAATATGGTTAACAATATGAGATAGATTAATAATAATAAGAATAATAAGTATAGTAATTGTCGTTCTATCGACCATGGAAGCATAATATGGCTAATAATATGAGTTAGATTGATAATGATAAGAGTAATAAGTATAGTAATTGTCGTTCTATCGATCATATAAGCATAATATGGCAAATAATATGATTTAGATTGATAACAATAAGAGTAATATGTATAGTATATGCCGTTCTATCGACCATATAAGCATAATATGGCGAATAATATGATTTGGATTGATAATAATAAGAGTAATAAGGATAGTAATTGTCGTTCTATCGATCATATAAGCATAATATGGCTAATAATATGAGTTAGCTTGATAATAATAACAGTAATAAGTATAGTAATTGTCGTTCTATCGATCATATCTGCACAATATGGTTAATAATATGAGTTAGATTGATAGTAATGAGTGTAATAAGTATAGTAATTGTCGTTCTATCGATCATATAAGCATAATATGGCTAATAATATGAGTTAGCTTGATAATAATAACAGTAATAAGTATAGTAATTGTCGTTCTATCGATCATGGAAGCATAATATGGCTAATAATATGAGTTAGATTGATAATAATAAGAGTAATAAGTATAGTAATTGTCGTTCTATCCATCATATAAGCATAATATGGCGAATAATATCATTTAGATTGATAATAATATGAGTAATAAGTATAGTAATTGTCGTTCTATCGATCATATAAGCATAATATGGCTAATAATATGAGTTAGATTGATAATAATAGGAGTAATAAGTATAGTAATTGTCGTTCCATCGATCATATCTGCATAATATGGTTAACAATATGAGTTAGATTAATAGTAATGAGTGTAATAAGTATAGTAATTGTCGTTCTATCGATCATATAAGAATAATATGGCGAATAATGCGATTTAGATTGATAATAATAAGAGTAATAAGTATAGTAATTGTCGTTCTATCGATCATATAAGCATAATATGGCTAATAATATGAGTTAGATTGATAATAATAAGAGTAATAAGTATAGTAATTGTCGTTCTATCGATCATATAAGCATAATATCGATAATAATATGAGTTAGATTGATAACAATAAGAGTAATAAGTATAGTAATTGGAGTTCTATCGACCATGGAAGCATAATATGGCTAATAATATGAGTTAGATTGATAATAATAAGAGTAATAAGTATACTAATTGTCGTTCTATCGATCATATCTGCACAATATGGTTAATAATATCAGTTAGATTAATAGTAATGAGTGTAATAAATATAGTAATTGTTGTTCTATCGATCATACAAGCATAATATGGCTAATAATATGAGTTAGATTGATAATAATAACAGTAATAAGTATAGTAATTGTCGTTCTATCGATCATGGAAGCATAATATGGCTAATAATATGAGTTAGATTGATAATAATAAGAGTAATAAGTATAGTAATTGTCGTTCTATCCATCATATAAGCATAATATGGCGAATAATATCATTTAGATTGATAATAATATGAGTAATAAGTATAGTAATTGTCGTTCCATCGATCATATCTGCATAATATGGTTAACAATATGAGATAGATTAATAATAATAAGAATAATAAGTATAGTAATTGTCGTTCTATCGACCATGGAAGCATAATATGGCCAATAATATGAGTTAGATTGATAATGATAAGAGTAATAAGTATAGTAATTGTCGTCCACCGATCATATCTGCACAATATGGTTAATAATATGAGTTAGATTAGTAGTAATGAGTGTAATAAGTACAGTAATTGTTCTATCGATCATATAAGCATAATATGGCGAATAATATGATTTAGATTGATAATAATAAGAGTAATAAGTATAGTAATTGTCGTTCTATCGATCATATAAGCATAATATCGCTAATAATATGAGTTAGCTTGATAATAATAAGAGTAATAAGTATAGTAATTGTCGTTCTATCGATCATATCTGCACAATATGGTTAATAATATGAGTTAGATTAATAGTAATGAGTGTAATAAGTATAGTAATTGTCGTTCTATCGATCATATAAGAATAATATGGCGAATAATATGATTTAGATTGATAATAATAAGAGTAATAAGTATAGTAATTGTCGTTCTATCGATCATATAAGCATAATATGGCTAATAATATGAGTTAGATTGATAATAATAAGAGTAATAAGTATAGTAATTGTCGTTCTATCGATCATATCTGCATAATATGGTTAATAATATGAGATAGATTAATAATAATAAAAATAATAAGTATAGTAATTGTCGTTCTATCGACCATGGAAGCATAATATGGCTAATAATATGAGTTAGATTGATAATAATAAGAGTAATAACTATAGTAATTGCCGTTCTATCGATCATATAAGCATAATATGGCGAATAATATGATTTAGATTGATAATAATAACAGTAATAAGTATAGTAATTGTCGTTCTATCGATCATATAAGCATAATATGGCAAATAATATGAGTTAGATTAATAATAATAAGAATAATAAGTATAGTAATTGGAGTTCTATCGACCATGGAAGCATAATATGGCTAATAATATGAGTTAGATTGATAATAATAAGAGTAATAAGTATAGTAATTGTCGTTCTATCGATCATATAAGCATAATATGGCTAATAATATGAGTTAGATTGATAATAATAAGAGTAATAACTATAGTAATTGCCGTTCTATCGATCATATAAGCATAATATCGCTAATAATATGAGTTAGCTTGATAATAATAAGAGTAATAAGTATAGTAATTGTCGTTCTATCGATCATATCTGCACAATATGGTTAATAATATGAGTTAGATTAATAGTAATGAGTGTAACAAGTATAGTAATTGTCGTTCTATCGATCATATAAGAATAATATGGCGAATAATATGATTTAGATTGATAATAATAAGAGTAATAAGTATAGTAATTGTCGTTCTATCGATCATATAAGCATAATATGGCTAATAATATGAGTTAGATTGATAATAATAAGAGTAATAACTATAGTAATTGCCGTTCTATCGATCATATAAGCATAATATGGCAAATAATATGATTTAGATTGATAATAATAAGAGTAATAACTATAGTATATGCCGTTCTGTCGACCATATAAGCATAATATGGCGAATAATATGATTTGGATTGATAATAATAAGAGTAATAAGTATAGTAATTGTCGTTCTATCAATCATATAAGCATAATATGGCTAATAATATGAGTTAGCTTGATAATAATAAGAGTAATAAGTATAGTAATTGTCGTTCTATCGATCATATCTGCACAATATGGTTAATAATATGAGTTAGATTAATAGTAATGAGTGTAATAAGTATAGTAATTGTCGTTCTATCGATCATATAAGCATAATATGGCAAATAATATGATTTAGATTGATAATAATAAGAGTAATATGTATAGTATATGCCGTTCTATCGACCATATAAGCATAATATGGCGAATAATATGATTTGGATTGATAATAATAAGAGTAATAAGTATAGTAATTGTCGTTCTATCGATCATATAAGCATAATATGGCTAATAATATGAGTTAGCTTGATAATAATAAGAGTAATAAGTATAGTAATTGTCGTTCTATCGATCATATCTGCACAATATGGTTAATAATATGAGTTAGATTAATAGTAATGAGTGTAACAAGTATAGTAATTGTCGTTCTATCGATCATATAAGCATAATATGGCTAATAATATGAGTTAGCTTGATAATAATAAGAGTAATAAGTATAGTAATTGTCGTTCTATCGATCATATCTGCACAATATGGTTAATAATATGAGTTAGATTAATAGTAATGAGTGTAACAAGTATAGTAATTGTCGTTCTATCGATCATATAAGCATAATATGGCTAATAATACGAGTTAGATTGATAATAATAAGAGTAATAAGTATAGTAATTGTCGTTCTATCGATCATATCTGCATAATATGGTTAATAATATGAGTTAGATTAATAATAATAAGAATAATAAGTATAGTAATTGGAGTTCTATCGACCATGGAAGCATAATATGGCTAATAATATGAGTTAGATTGATAATAATAAGAGTAATAAGTATAGTAATTGTCGTTCTATCGATCATATAAGCATAATATCGCTAATAATATGAGTTAGATTGATAACAATAAGAGTAATAAGTATAGTAATTGTCGTTCCATCGATCATATCTGCATAATATGGTTAACAATATGAGATAGATTAATAGTAATAAGAATAATAAGTATAGTAATTGTCGTTCCATCGATCATATAAGCATCATATGGTTAATAATATGTGTTAGATTAATAATAATAAGAGTAATAAGTATAGTATTTGTCGTCTATCGATCATATAAGCATAATATGGCTAATAATATGAATTAGATTGATAACAATAAGAGTAACAAGTATAGTAATTGTCGTTCTATCGATCATATAAGCATAATATTTCAAATAATATGATTTAGATTGATAATAATAAGAGTAATATGTATAGTATATGCCGTTCTATCGACCATATAAGCATAATATGGCGAATAATATGATTTAGATTGATAATAATAACAGTAATAAGTATAGTAATTGTCGTTCTATCGATCATATCTGCACAATATGGTTAATAATATGAGTTAGATTAATAGTAATGAGTGTAATAAGTATAGTAATTGTCGTTCTATCGATCATATAAGAATAATATGGCGAATAATGCGATTTAGATTGATAATAATAAGAGTAATAAGTATAGTAATTGTCGTTCTATCGATCATATAAGCATAATATGGTTAATAACATTTATTAGATTAATAATAATATGAATAATAAGTATAGTAATTGTCGTTCTATCGACCATGGAAGCATAATATGGCTAATAATACGAGTTAGATTGATAATAATAAGCGTAATAAGTATATTAATTGCCGTTCTATCGACCATATAAGCATAATATGGCGAATAACATGATTTAGATTGATAATAATAAGAGTAATAAGTATAGTAATTGTCGTTCTATCGATCACATAAGCATAATACGGCTAATAATATGTGTTAGCTTGATAATAATAAGAGTAATAAGTATAGTAATTGTCGTTCTATCGATCATATCTGCACAATATGGTTAATAATATGAGTTAGATTAATAGTAATGAGTGCAATAAGTATAGTAATTGTCGTTCTATCGATCATATAAGAGTAATATGGCGAATAATATGATTTAGATTGATAATAAGAGTAATAAGTATAGTAATTGTCGTTCTATCGATCATATAAGCATAATATCGCTAATAATATGAGTTAGATTGATAACAATAAGAGTAATAAGTATAGTAATTGCCGTTCTATCGATCATATATGCATAATGTGGCTAATAATATGAGTTAGCTTGATAATAATAAGAGTAATAAGTATAGTAATTGTCGTTCTATCGATCATATCTGCACAATATGGTTAATAATATGAGTTAGATTAATAGTAATGAGTGTAATAAGTATAGTAATTGTCGTTCTATCGATCATATGAGCATAATATGGCGAATAATATCATTTAGATTGATAATAATATGAGTAATAAGTATAGTAATTGTCGTTCTATCGATCATATAAGCATAATATCGCTAATAATATGAGTTAGATTGATAACAATAAGAGTAATAAGTATAGTAATTGTCGTTCTATCGATCATATAAGCATAATATGGCTAATAATATGAATTAGATTGATAATAATAAGAGTAATAAGTATAGTAATTGTCGTTCTATCGATCATATCTGCATAATATGGTTAATAATATGAGGTAGATTAATAATAATAAGAATAATAAGTATAGTAATTGTCGTTCTATCGACCATGGAAGCATAATATGGCTAATAATATGAGTTAGATTGATAATAATAAGAGTAATAACTATAGTAATTGCCGTTCTATCGATCATATAAGCATAATATGGCGAATAATATGATTTAGATTGATAATAATAAGAGTAATAAGTATAGTAGTTGTCGTTCTATCGATCATATAAGCATAATATCGCTAATAATATGAGTTAGCTTGATAATAATAAGAGTCATAAGTATAGTAATTGTCGTTCTATCGATCACATCTGCACAATATGGTTAATAATATGAGTTAGATTAATAGTAATGCGTGTAATAAGTATTGTAATTGTCGTTCTATCGATCATATCAGAGTAATATGGCGAATAATATGATTTAGATTGATAATAAGAGTAATAAGTATAGTAATTGTCGTTCTATCGATCATATAAGCATAATATCGCTAATAATATGAGTTAGATTGATAACAATAAGAGTAATAAGTATAGTAATTGCCGTTCTTTCGATCATATATGCATAATGTGGCTAATAATATGAGTTAGCTTGATAATAATAAGAGTAATAAGTATAGTAATTGTCGTTCTATCGATCATATCTGCACAATATGGTTAATAATATGAGTTAGATTAATAGTAATGAGTGTAATAAGTATAGTAATTGTCGTTCTATCGATCATATGAGCATAATATGGCGAATAATATCATTTAGATTGATAATAATATGAGTAATAAGTATAGTAATTGTCGTTCTATCGATCATATAAGCATAATATCGCTAATAATATGAGTTAGATTGATAACAATAAGAGTAATAAGTATAGTAATTGTCGTTCTATCGATCATATAAGCATAATATGGCTAATAATATGAATTAGATTGATAATAATAAGAGTAATAAGTATAGTAATTGTCGTTCTATCGATCATATTAGCATAATATGGCGAATAATATCATTTAGATTGATAATAATATGAGTAATAATTATAGTAATTGTCGTTCTATCGATCATATAAGCATAGTATGGCTAATAATATGAATTAGATTGATAATAATAAGAGAAATAAGTATAGTAATTGTCGTTCTATCGATCATATAAGCATAATATGGCTAATAATATGAATTAGATTGATAATAATAAGAGCAATAAGTATAGTAATTGTCGTTCTATCGATCATATTAGCATAATATGGCGAATAATATCATTTAGATTGATAACAATATGAGTAATAAGTATAGTAATTGTCGTTCTATCGATCATATAAGCATAATATGGCTAATAATATGAGTTAGATTGATAATAATAAGAGTAATAAGTATAGTAATTGTCGTTCTATCGATCATATCTGCATAATATGGTTAATAATATGAGGTAGATTAATAATAATAAGAATAATAAGTATAGTAATTGTCGTTCTATCGACCATGGAAGCATAATATGGCTAATAATATGAGTTAGATTGATAATAATAAGAGTAGTAACTATAGTAATTGCCGTTCTATCGATCATATAAGCATAATATGGCGAATAATATGATTTAGATTGATAATAATAAGAGTAATAAGTATAGTAGTTGTCGTTCTATCGATCATATATGCATAATATCGCTAATAATATGAGTTAGCTTGATAATAATAAGAGTCATAAGTATAGTAATTGTCGTTCTATCGATCATATCTGCACAATATGGTTAATAATATGAGTTAGATTAATAGTAATGCGTGTAATAAGTATTGTAATTGTCGTTCTATCGATCATATAAGAGTAATATGGCGAATAATATGATTTAGATTGATAATAAGAGTAATAAGTATAGTAATTGTCGTTCTATCGATCATATAAGCATAATATCGCTAATAATATGAGTTAGATTGATAACAATAAGAGTAATAAGTATAGTAATTGCCGTTCTATCGATCATATATGCATAATGTGGCTAATAATATGAGTTAGATTGATAATAATAAGAGTAATAAGTATAGTAATTGTCGTTCTATCGATCATATCTGCACAATATGGTTAATAATATGAGTTAGATTAATAGTAATGAGTGTAATAAGTATAGTAATTGTCGTTCTCTCGATCATATAAGCATAATATGTCTAATAATATGAGTTAGATTGATAATAATAACAGTAATAAGTATAGTAATTGTCGTTCTATCGATCATGGAAGCATAATATGGCTAATAATATGAGTTAGATTGATAATAATAAGAGTAATAAGTATAGTAATTGTCGTTCTATCCATCATATAAGCATAATATGGCGAATAATATCATTTAGATTGATAATAATATGAGTAATGAGTATAGTAATTGTCGTTCTATCGATCATATAAGCATAATATGGCTAATAATATGAGTTAGATTAATAATAATAGGAGTAATAAGTATAGTAATTGTCGTTCCATCGATCATATCTGCATAATATGGTTAACAATATGAGATAGATTAATAATAATAAGAATAATAAGTATAGTAATTGTCGTTCTATCGACCATGGAAGCATAATATGGCTAATAATATGAGTTAGATTGATAATGATAAGAGTAATAAGTATAGTAATTGTCGTTCTATCGATCATATAAGCATAATATGGCAAATAATATGATTTAGATTGATAACAATAAGAGTAATATGTATAGTATATGCCGTTCTATCGACCATATAAGCATAATATGGCGAATAATATGATTTGGATTGATAATAATAAGAGTAATAAGGATAGTAATTGTCGTTCTATCGATCATATAAGCATAATATGGCTAATAATATGAGTTAGCTTGATAATAATAACAGTAATAAGTATAGTAATTGTCGTTCTATCGATCATATCTGCACAATATGGTTAATAATATGAGTTAGATTAATAGTAATGAGTGTAATAAGTATAGTAATTGTCGTTCTATCGATCATATAAGCATAATATGGCTAATAATATGAGTTAGCTTGATAATAATAACAGTAATAAGTATAGTAATTGTCGTTCTATCGATCATGGAAGCATAATATGGCTAATAATATGAGTTAGATTGATAATAATAAGAGTAATAAGTATAGTAATTGTCGTTCTATCCATCATATAAGCATAATATGGCGAATAATATCATTTAGATTGATAATAATATGAGTAATAAGTATAGTAATTGTCGTTCTATCGATCATATAAGCATAATATGGCTAATAATATGAGTTAGATTGATAATAATAGGAGTAATAAGTATAGTAATTGTCGTTCCATCGATCATATCTGCATAATATGGTTAACAATATGAGATAGATTAATAATAATAAGAATAATAAGTATAGTAATTGTCGTTCTATCGACCATGGAAGCATAATATGGCTAATAATATGAGTTAGATTGATAATGATAAGAGTAATAAGTATAGTAATTGTCGTTCCATCGATCATATCTGCATAATATGGTTAACAATATGAGATAGATTAATAATAATAAGAATAATAAGTGTAGTAATTGTCGTTCTATCGACCATGGAAGCATAATATGGCTAATAATATGAGTTAGATTGATAATGATAAGAGTAATAAGTATAGTAATTGTCGTTCTATCGATCATATAAGCATAATATGGCTAATAATATGAGTTAGATTGATAATAATAAGAGTAATAAGTATAGTAATTGTCGTTCCATCGATCATATCTGCATAATATGGTTAACAATATGAGATAGATTAATAATAATAAGAATAATAAGTATAGTAATTGTCGTTCTATCGACCATGGAAGCATAATATGGCCAATAATATGAGTTAGATTGATAATGATAAGAGTAATAAGTATAGTAATTGTCGTCCTATCGATCATATCTGCACAATATGGTTAATAATATGAGTTAGATTAGTAGTAATGAGTGTAATAAGTACAGTAATTGTTCTATCGATCATATAAGCATAATATGGCGAATAATATGATTTAGATTGATAATAATAAGAGTAATAAGTATAGTAATTGTCGTTCTATCGATCATATAAGCATAATATCGCTAATAATATGAATTAGATTGATAATAATAGGAGTAATAAGTATAGTAATTGTCGTTCCATCGATCATATCTGCATAATATGGTTAACAATATGAGATAGATTAATAATAATAAGAATAATAAGTATAGTAATTGTCGTTCTATCGACCATGGAAGCATAATATGGCTAATAATATGAGTTAGATTGGTAATGATAAGAGTAATAAGTATAGTAATTGTCGTTCTATCGATCATATAAGCATAATATGGCAAATAATATGATTTAGATTGATAACAATAAGAGTAATATGTATAGTATATGCCGTTCTATCGACCATATAAGCATAATATGGCGAATAATATGATTTGGATTGATAATAATAAGAGTAATAAGGATAGTAATTGTCGTTCTATCGATCATATAAGCATAATATGGCTAATAATATGAGTTAGCTTGATAATAATAACAGTAATAAGTATAGTAATTGTCGTTCTATCGATCATATCTGCACAATATGGTTAATAATATGAGTTAGATTAATAGTAATGAGTGTAATAAGTATAGTAATTGTCGTTCTATCGATCATATAAGCATAATATGGCTAATAATATGAGTTAGCTTGATAATAATAACAGTAATAAGTACAGTAATTGTCGTTCTATCGATCATGGAAGCATAATATGGCTAATAATATGAGTTAGATTGATAATAATAAGAGTAATAAGTATAGTAATTGTCGTTCTATCCATCATATAAGCATAATATGGCGAATAATATCATTTAGATTGATAATAATATGAGTAATAAGTATAGTAATTGTCGTTCCATCGATCATATCTGCATAATATGGTTAACAATATGAGATAGATTAATAATAATAAGAATAATAAGTATAGTAATTGTCGTTCTATCGACCATGGAAGCATAATATGGCTAATAATATGAGTTAGATTGATAATGATAAGAGTAATAAGTATAGTAATTGTCGTTCCATCGATCATATCTGCATAATATGGTTAACAATATGAGATAGATTAATAATAATAAGAATAATAAGTATAGTAATTGTCGTTCTATCGACCATGGAAGCATAATATGGCTAATAATATGAGTTAGATTGATAATGATAAGAGTAATAAGTATAGTAATTGTCGTTCTATCGATCATATAAGCATAATATGGCGAATAATATGATTTAGACTGATAATAATAAGAGTAATAAGTATAGTAATTGTCGTTCTATCGATCATATAAGCACAATATCGCTAATAATATGAGTTAGCTTGATAATAATAAGAGTAATAAGTATAGTAATTGTCGTTCTATCGATCATATCTGCACAATATGGTTAATAATATGAGTTAGATTAATAGTAATGAGTGTAATAAGTATAGTAATTGTCGTTCTATCGATCATATAAGAATAATATGGCGAATAATGCGATTTAGATTGATAATAATAAGAGTAATAAGTATAGTAATTGTCGTTCTATCGATCATATAAGCATAATATGGTTAATAACATTTATTAGATTAATAATAATATGAATAATAAGTATAGTAATTGTCGTTCTATCGACCATGGAAGCATAATATGGCTAATAATACGAGTTAGATTGATAATAATAAGCGTAATAAGTATATTAATTGCCGTTCTATCGACCATATAAGCATAATATGGCGAATAACATGATTTAGATTGATAATAATAAGAGTAATAAGTATAGTAATTGTCGTTCTATCGATCACATAAGCATAATACGGCTAATAATATGTGTTAGCTTGATAATAATAAGAGTAATAAGTATAGTAATTGTCGTTCTATCGATCATATCTGCACAATATGGTTAATAATATGAGTTAGATTAATAGTAATGAGTGCAATAAGTATAGTAATTGTCGTTCTATCGATCATATAAGAGTAATATGGCGAATAATATGATTTAGATTGATAATAAGAGTAATAAGTATAGTAATTGTCGTTCTATCGATCATATAAGCATAATATCGCTAATAATATGAGTTAGATTGATAACAATAAGAGTAATAAGTATAGTAATTGCCGTTCTATCGATCATATATGCATAATGTGGCTAATAATATGAGTTAGCTTGATAATAATAAGAGTAATAAGTATAGTAATTGTCGTTCTATCGATCATATCTGCACAATATGGTTAATAATATGAGTTAGATTAATAGTAATGAGTGTAATAAGTATAGTAATTGTCGTTCTATCGATCATATGAGCATAATATGGCGAATAATATCATTTAGATTGATAATAATATGAGTAATAAGTATAGTAATTGTCGTTCTATCGATCATATAAGCATAATATCGCTAATAATATGAGTTAGATTGATAACAATAAGAGTAATAAGTATAGTAATTGCCGTTCTATCGATCATATATGCATAATGTGGCTAATAATATGAGTTAGATTGATAATAATAAGAGTAATAAGTATAGTAATTGTCGTTCTATCGATCATATCTGCACAATATGGTTAATAATATGAGTTAGCTTGATAATAATAAGAGTAATAAGTTTAGTAATTGTCGTTCTATCGATCATATAAGCATAATATGGCTAATAATATGAATTAGATTGATAATAATAAGAGTAATAAGTATAGTAATTGTCGTTCTATCGATCATATCTGCATAATATGGTTAATAATATGAGGTAGATTAATAATAATAAGAATAATAAGTATAGTAATTGTCGTTCTATCGACCATGGAAGCATAATATGGCTAATAATATGAGTTAGATTGATAATAATAAGAGTAATATCTATAGTAATTGCCGTTCTATCGATCATATAAGCATAATATGGCGAATAATATGATTTAGATTGATAATAATAAGAGTAATAAGTATAGTAGTTGTCGTTCTATCGATCATATAAGCATAATATCGCTAATAATATGAGTTAGCTTGATAATAATAAGAGTCATAAGTATAGTAATTGTCGTTCTATCGATCACATCTGCACAATATGGTTAATAATATGAGTTAGATTAATAGTAATGCGTGTAATAAGTATTGTAATTGTCGTTCTATCGATCATATCAGAGTAATATGGCGAATAATATGATTTAGATTGATAATAAGAGTAATAAGTATAGTAATTGTCGTTCTATCGATCATATAAGCATAATATCGCTAATAATATGAGTTAGATTGATAACAATAAGAGTAATAAGTATAGTAATTGTCGTTCTATCGATCATATAAGCATAATATGGCTAATAATATGAATTAGATTGATAATAATAAGAGTAATAAGTATAGTAATTGTCGTTCTATCGATCATATTAGCATAATATGGCGAATAATATCATTTAGATTGATAATAATATGAGTAATAATTATAGTAATTGTCGTTCTATCGATCATATAAGCATAGTATGGCTAATAATATGAATTAGATTGATAATAATAAGAGAAATAAGTATAGTAATTGTCGTTCTATCGATCATATAAGCATAATATGGCTAATAATATGAATTAGATTGATAATAATAAGAGCAATAAGTATAGTAATTGTCGTTCTATCGATCATATTAGCATAATATGGCGAATAATATCATTTAGATTGATAACAATATGAGTAATAAGTATAGTAATTGTCGTTCTATCGATCATATAAGCATAATATGGCTAATAATATGAGTTAGATTGATAATAATAAGAGTAATAAGTATAGTAATTGTCGTTCTATCGATCATATCTGCATAATATGGTTAATAATATGAGGTAGATTAATAATAATAAGAATAATAAGTATAGTAATTGTCGTTCTATCGACCATGGAAGCATAATATGGCTAATAATATGAGTTAGATTGATAATAATAAGAGTAGTAACTATAGTAATTGCCGTTCTATCGATCATATAAGCATAATATGGCGAATAATATGATTTAGATTGATAATAATAAGAGTAATAAGTATAGTAGTTGTCGTTCTATCGATCATATATGCATAATATGGCTAATAATATGAGTTAGATTGATAATAATAAGAGTAGTAACTATAGTAATTGCCGTTCTATCGATCATATAAGCATAATATGGCGAATAATATGATTTAGATTGATAATAATAAGAGTAATAAGTATAGTAGTTGTCGTTCTATCGATCATATATGCATAATATCGCTAATAATATGAGTTAGCTTGATAATAATAAGAGTCATAAGTATAGTAATTGTCGTTCTATCGATCATATCTGCACAATATGGTTAATAATATGAGTTAGATTAATAGTAATGCGTGTAATAAGTATTGTAATTGTCGTTCTATCGATCATATAAGAGTAATATGGCGAATAATATGATTTAGATTGATAATAAGAGTAATAAGTATAGTAATTGTCGTTCTATCGATCATATAAGCATAATATCGCTAATAATATGAGTTAGATTGATAACAATAAGAGTAATAAGTATAGTAATTGCCGTTCTATCGATCATATATGCATAATGTGGCTAATAATATGAGTTAGATTGATAATAATAAGAGTAATAAGTATAGTAATTGTCGTTCTATCGATCATATCTGCACAATATGGTTAATAATATGAGTTAGATTAATAGTAATGAGTGTAATAAGTATAGTAATTGTCGTTCTCTCGATCATATAAGCATAATATGTCTAATAATATGAGTTAGATTGATAATAATAACAGTAATAAGTATAGTAATTGTCGTTCTATCGATCATGGAAGCATAATATGGCTAATAATATGAGTTAGATTGATAATAATAAGAGTAATAAGTATAGTAATTGTCGTTCTATCCATCATATAAGCATAATATGGCGAATAATATCATTTAGATTGATAATAATATGAGTAATAAGTATAGTAATTGTCGTTCTATCGATCATATAAGCATAATATGGCTAATAATATGAGTTAGATTGATAATAATAGGAGTAATAAGTATAGTAATTGTCGTTCCATCGATCATATCTGCATAATATGGTTAACAATATGAGATAGATTAATAATAATAAGAATAATAAGTATAGTAATTGTCGTTCTATCGACCATGGAAGCATAATATGGCTAATAATATGAGTTAGATTGATAATGATAAGAGTAATAAGTATAGTAATTGTCGTTCTATCGATCATCTAAGCATAATATGGCAAATAATATGATTTAGATTGATAACAATAAGAGTAATATGTATAGTATATGCCGTTCTATCGACCATATAAGCATAATATGGCGAATAATATGATTTGGATTGATAATAATAAGAGTAATAAGGATAGTAATTGTCGTTCTATCGATCATATAAGCATAATATGGCTAATAATATGAGTTAGCTTGATAATAATAACAGTAATAAGTATAGTAATTGTCGTTCTATCGATCATATCTGCACAATATGGTTAATAATATGAGTTAGATTAATAGTAATGAGTGTAATAAGTATAGTAATTGTCGTTCTATCGATCATATAAGCATAATATGGCTAATAATATGAGTTAGCTTGATAATAATAACAGTAATAAGTATAGTAATTGTCGTTCTATCGATCATGGAAGCATAATATGGCTAATAATATGAGTTAGATTGATAATAATAAGAGTAATAAGTATAGTAATTGTCGTTCTATCCATCATATAAGCATAATATGGCGAATAATATCATTTAGATTGATAATAATATGAGTAATAAGTATAGTAATTGTCGTTCTATCGATCATATAAGCATAATATGGCTAATAATATGAGTTAGATTGATAATAATAGGAGTAATAAGTATAGTAATTGTCGTTCCATCGATCATATCTGCATAATATGGTTAACAATATGAGATAGATTAATAATAATAAGAATAATAAGTATAGTAATTGTCGTTCTATCGACCATGGAAGCATAATATGGCTAATAATATGAGTTAGATTGATAATGATAAGAGTAATAAGTATAGTAATTGTCGTTCCATCGATCATATCTGCATAATATGGTTAACAATATGAGATAGATTAATAATAATAAGAATAATAAGTATAGTAATTGTCGTTCTATCGACCATGGAAGCATAATATGGCTAATAATATGAGTTAGATTGATAATGATAAGAGTAATAAGTATAGTAATTGTCGTTCTATCGATCATATAAGCATAATATGGCTAATAATATGAGTTAGATTGATAATAATAAGAGTAATAAGTATAGTAATTGTCGTTCCATCGATCATATCTGCATAATATGGTTAACAATATGAGATAGATTAATAATAATAAGAATAATAAGTATAGTAATTGTCGTTCTATCGACCATGGAAGCATAATATGGCCAATAATATGAGTTAGATTGATAATGATAAGAGTAATAAGTATAGTAATTGTCGTCCACCGATCATATCTGCACAATATGGTTAATAATATGAGTTAGATTAGTAGTAATGAGTGTAATAAGTACAGTAATTGTTCTATCGATCATATAAGCATAATATGGCGAATAATATGATTTAGATTGATAATAATAAGAGTAATAAGTATAGTAATTGTCGTTCTATCGATCATATAAGCATAATATCGCTAATAATATGAGTTAGCTTGATAATAATAAGAGTAATAAGTATAGTAATTGTCGTTCTATCGATCATATCTGCACAATATGGTTAATAATATGAGTTAGATTAATAGTAATGAGTGTAATAAGTATAGTAATTGTCGTTCTATCGATCATATAAGAATAATATGGCGAATAATATGATTTAGATTGATAATAATAAGAGTAATAAGTATATTAATTGTCGTTCTATCGATCATATAAGCATAATATGGCTAATAATATGAGTTAGATTGATAATAATAAGAGTAATAAGTATAGTAATTGTCGTTCTATCGATCATGGAAGCATAATATGGCTAATAATATGAGTTAGATTGATAATAATAAGAGTAATAAGTATAGTAATTGTCGTTCTATCCATCATATAAGCATAATATGGCGAATAATATCATTTAGATTGATAATAATATGAGTAATAAGTATAGTAATTGTCGTTCTATCGATCATATAAGCATAATATGGCTAATAATATGAGTTAGATTGATAATAATAAGAGTAATAAGTATAGTAATTGTCGTTCCATCGATCATATCTGCATAATATGGTTAACAATATGAGATAGATTAATAATAATCAGAATAATAAGTATAGTAATTGTCGTTCTATCGACCATGGAAGCATAATATGGCCAATAATATGAGTTAGATTGATAATGATAAGAGTAATAAGTATAGTAATTGTCGTCCACCGATCATATCTGCACAATATGGTTAATAATATGAGTTAGATTAGTAGTAATGAGTGTAATAAGTACAGTAATTGTTCTATCGATCATATAAGCATAATATGGCGAATAATATGATTTAGATTGATAATAATAAGAGTAATAAGTATAGTAATTGTCGTTCTATCGATCATATCTGCACAATATGGTTAATAATATGAGTTAGATTAATAGTAATGAGTGTAATAAGTATAGTAATTGTCGTTCTATCGATCATATAAGAATAATATGGCGAATAATATGATTTAGATTGATAATAATAAGAGTAATAAGTATAGTAATTGTCGTTCTATCGATCATATAAGCATAATATGGCTAATAATATGAGTTAGATTGATAATAATAAGAGTAATAAGTATAGTAATTGTCGTTCTATCGATCATGGAAGCATAATATGGCTAATAATATGAGTTAGATTGATAATAATAAGAGTAATAAGTATAGTAATTGTCGTTCTATCCATCATATAAGCATAATATGGCGAATAATATCATTTAGATTGATAATAATATGAGTAATAAGTATAGTAATTGTCGTTCTATCGATCATATAAGCATAATATGGCTAATAATATGAGTTAGATTGATAATAATAAGAGTAATAAGTATAGTAATTGTCGTTCCATCGATCATATCTGCATAATATGGTTAACAATATGAGATAGATTAATAATAATAAGAATAATAAGTATAGTAATTGTCGTTCTATCGACCATGGAAGCATAATATGGCCAATAATATGAGTTAGATTGATAATGATAAGAGTAATAAGTATAGTAATTGTCGTCCACCGATCATATCTGCACAATATGGTTAATAATATGAGTTAGATTAGTAGTAATGAGTGTAATAAGTACAGTAATTGTTCTATCGATCATATAAGCATAATATGGCGAATAATATGATTTAGATTGATAATAATAAGAGTAATAAGTATAGTAATTGTCGTTCTATCGATCATATAAGCATAATATCGCTAATAATATGAGTTAGCTTGATAATAATAAGAGTAATAAGTATAGTAATTGTCGTTCTATCGATCATATCTGCATAATATGGTTAATAATATGAGATAGATTAATAATAATAAAAATAATAAGTATAGTAATTGTCGTTCTATCGACCATGGAAGCATAATATGGCTAATAATATGAGTTAGATTGATAATAATAAGAGTAATAACTATAGTAATTGCCGTTCTATCGACCATATAAGCATAATATGGCGAATAATATGATTTGGATTGATAATAATAAGAGTAATAAGTATAGTAATTGTCGTTCTATCGATCATATAAGCATAATATGGCTAATAATATGAGTTAGCTTGATAATAATAAGAGTAATAAGTATAGTAATTGTCGTTCTATCGATCATATCTGCACAATATGGTTAATAATATGAGTTAGATTAATAGCAATGAGTGTAATAAGTATAGTAATTGTCGTTCTATCGATCATATAAGCATAATATGGCAAATAATATGATTTAGATTGATAATAATAAGAGTAATATGTATAGTATATGCCGTTCTATCGACCATATAAGCATAATATGGCGAATAATATGATTTGGATTGATAATAATAAGAGTAATAAGTATAGTAATTGTCGTTCTATCGATCATATAAGCATAATATGGCTAATAATATGAGTTAGCTTGATAATAATAAGAGTAATAAGTATAGTAATTGTCGTTCTATCGATCATATCTGCACAATATGGTTAATAATATGAGTTAGATTAATAGTAATGAGTGTAACAAGTATAGTAATTGTCGTTCTATCGATCATATAAGCATAATATGGCTAATAATATGAGTTAGCTTGATAATAATAAGAGTAATAAGTATAGTAATTGTCGTTCTATCGATCATATCTGCACAATATGGTTAATAATATTAGTTAGATTAATAGTAATGAGTGTAATAAGTATAGTAATTGTCGTTCTATCGATCATATAAGAATAATATGACGAATAATATGATTTAGATTGATAATAATAAGAGTAATAAGTATAGTAATTGTCGTTCTATCGATCATATAAGCATAATATGGCTAATAATACGAGTTAGATTGATAATAATAAGAGTAATAAGTATAGTAATTGTCGTTCTATCGATCATATCTGCATAATATGGTTAATAATATGAGTTAGATTAATAATAATAAGAATAATAAGTATAGTAATTGGAGTTCTATCGACCATGGAAGCATAATATGGCTAATAATATGAGTTAGATTGATAATAATAAGAGTAATAAGTATAGTAATTGTCGTTCTATCGATCATATAAGCATAATATCGCTAATAATATGAGTTAGATTGATAACAATAAGAGTAATAAGTATAGTAATTGTCGTTCCATCGATCATATCTGCATAATATGGTTAACAATATGAGATAGATTAATAATAATAAGAATAATAAGTATAGTAATTGTCGTTCTATCGACCATGGAAGCATAATATGGCCAATAATATGAGTTAGATTGATAATGATAAGAGTAATAAGTATAGTAATTGTCGTTCTATCGATCATATCTGCACAATATGGTTAATAATATGAGTTAGATTAGTAGTAATGAGTGTAATAAGTACAGTAATTGTTCTATCGATCATATAAGCATAATATGGCGAATAATATGATTTAGATTGATAATAATAAGAGTAATAAGTATAGTAATTGTCGTTCTATCGATCATATAAGCATAATATCGCGAATAATATGAGTTAGCTTGATAATAATAAGAGTAATAAGTATAGTAATTGTCGTTCTATCGATCATATCTGCACAATATGGTTAATAATATGAGTTAGATTAATAGTAATGAGTGTAATAAGTATAGTAATTGTCGTTCTATCGATCATGTAAGAATAATATGGCGAATACAATGATTTAGATTGATAATAATAAGAGTAATAAGTATAGTAATTGTCGTTCTATCGATCATATAAGCATAATATCGCTAATAATATGAGTTAGATTGATAACAATAAGAGTAATAAGTATAGTAATTGCCGTTCTATCGATCATATATGCATAATGTGGCTAATAATATGAGTTAGATTGATAATAATAAGAGTAATAAGTATAGTAATTGTCGTTCTATCGATCATATCTGCACAATATGGTTAATAATATGAGTTAGATTAATAGTAATGAGTGTAATAAGTATAGTAATTGTCGTTCTCTCGATCATATAAGCATAATATGTCTAATAATATGAGTTAGATTGATAATAATAACAGTAATAAGTATAGTAATTGTCGTTCTATCGATCATGGAAGCATAATATGGCTAATAATATGAGTTAGATTGATTATATAAGAGTAATAAGTATAGTAATTGTCGTTCTATCCATCATATAAGCATAATATGGCGAATAATATCATTTAGATTGATAATAATATGAGTAATAAGTATAGTAATTGTCGTTCTATCGATCATATAAGCATAATATGGCTAATAATATGAGTTAGATTGATAATAATAGGAGTAATAAGTATAGTAATTGTCGTTCCATCGATCATATCTGCATAATATGGTTAATAATATGAGTTAGATTAATAATAATAAGAATAATAAGTATAGTAATTGGAGTTCTATCGACCATGGAAGCATAATATGGCTAATAATATGAGTTAGATTGATAATAATAAGAGTAATAAGTATAGTAATTGTCGTTCTATCGATCATATAAGCATAATATCGCTAATAATATGAGTTAGATTGATAACAATAAGAGTAATAAGTATAGTAATTGTCGTTCCATCGATCATATCTGCATAATATGGTTAACAATATGAGATAGATTAATAATAATAAGAATAATAAGTATAGTAATTGTCGTTCTATCGACCATGGAAGCATAATATGGCCAATAATATGAGTTAGATTGATAATGATAAGAGTAATAAGTATAGTAATTGTCGTTCTATCGATCATATCTGCACAATATGGTTAATAATATGAGTTAGATTAGTAGTAATGAGTGTAATAAGTACAGTAATTGTTCTATCGATCATATAAGCATAATATGGCGAATAATATGATTTAGATTGATAATAATAAGAGTAATAAGTATAGTAATTGTCGTTCTATCGATCATATAAGCATAATATCGCGAATAATATGAGTTAGCTTGATAATAATAAGAGTAATAAGTATAGTAATTGTCGTTCTATCGATCATATCTGCACAATATGGTTAATAATATGAGTTAGATTAATAGTAATGAGTGTAATAAGTATAGTAATTGTCGTTCTATCGATCATGTAAGAATAATATGGCGAATACAATGATTTAGATTGATAATAATAAGAGTAATAAGTATAGTAATTGTCGTTCTATCGATCATATAAGCATAATATCGCTAATAATATGAGTTAGATTGATAACAATAAGAGTAATAAGTATAGTAATTGCCGTTCTATCGATCATATATGCATAATGTGGCTAATAATATGAGTTAGATTGATAATAATAAGAGTAATAAGTATAGTAATTGTCGTTCTATCGATCATATCTGCACAATATGGTTAATAATATGAGTTAGATTAATAGTAATGAGTGTAATAAGTATAGTAATTGTCGTTCTCTCGATCATATAAGCATAATATGTCTAATAATATGAGTTAGATTGATAATAATAACAGTAATAAGTATAGTAATTGTCGTTCTATCGATCATGGAAGCATAATATGGCTAATAATATGAGTTAGATTGATAATAATAAGAGTAATAAGTATAGTAATTGTCGTTCTATCCATCATATAAGCATAATATGGCGAATAATATCATTTAGATTGATAATAATATGAGTAATAAGTATAGTAATTGTCGTTCTATCGATCATATAAGCATAATATGGCTAATAATATGAGTTAGATTGATAATAATAGGAGTAATAAGTATAGTAATTGTCGTTCCATCGATCATATCTGCATAATATGGTTAACAATATGAGATAGATTAATAATAATAAGAATAATAAGTATAGTAATTGTCGTTCTATCGACCATGGAAGCATAATATGGCTAATAATATGAGTTAGATTGATAATGATAAGAGTAATAAGTATAGTAATTGTCGTTCTATCGATCATATAAGCATAATATGGCAAATAATATGATTTAGATTGATAACAATAAGAGTAATATGTATAGTATATGCCGTTCTATCGACCATATAAGCATAATATGGCGAATAATATGATTTGGATTGATAATAATAAGAGTAATAAGGATAGTAATTGTCGTTCTATCGATCATATAAGCATAATATGGCTAATAATATGAGTTAGCTTGATAATAATAACAGTAATAAGTATAGTAATTGTCGTTCTATCGATCATATCTGCACAATATGGTTAATAATATGAGTTAGATTAATAGTAATGAGTGTAATAAGTATAGTAATTGTCGTTCTATCGATCATATAAGCATAATATGGCTAATAATATGAGTTAGCTTGATAATAATAACAGTAATAAGTATAGTAATTGTCGTTCTATCGATCATGGAAGCATAATATGGCTAATAATATGAGTTAGATTGATAATAATAAGAGTAATAAGTATAGTAATTGTCGTTCTATCCATCATATAAGCATAATATGGCGAATAATATCATTTAGATTGATAATAATATGAGTAATAAGTATAGTAATTGTCGTTCTATCGATCATATAAGCATAATATGGCTAATAATATGAGTTAGATTGATAATAATAGGAGTAATAAGTATAGTAATTGTCGTTCCATCGATCATATCTGCATAATATGGTTAACAATATGAGTTAGATTAATAGTAATGAGTGTAATAAGTATAGTAATTGTCGTTCTATCGATCATATAAGAATAATATGGCGAATAATGCGATTTAGATTGATAATAATAAGAGTAATAAGTATAGTAATTGTCGTTCTATCGATCATATAAGCATAATATGGCTAATAATATGAGTTAGATTGATAATAATAAGAGTAATAAGTATAGTAATTGTCGTTCTATCGATCATATAAGCATAATATCGATAATAATATGAGTTAGATTGATAACAATAAGAGTAATAAGTATAGTAATTGGAGTTCTATCGACCATGGAAGCATAATATGGCTAATAATATGAGTTAGATAGATAATAATAAGATTAATAAGTATACTAATTGTCGTTCTATCGATCATATCTGCACAATATGGTTAATAATATCAGTTAGATTAATAGTAATGAGTGTAATAAATATAGTAATTGTTGTTCTATCGATCATACAAGCATAATATGGCTAATAATATGAGTTAGATTGATAATAATAACAGTAATAAGTATAGTAATTGTCGTTCTATCGATCATGGAAGCATAATATGGCTAATAATATGAGTTAGATTGATAATAATAAGAGTAATAAGTATAGTAATTGTCGTTCTATCCATCATATAAGCATAATATGGCGAATAATATCATTTAGATTGATAATAATATGAGTAATAAGTATAGTAATTGTCGTTCCATCGATCATATCTGCATAATATGGTTAACAATATGAGATAGATTAATAATAGTAAGAATAATAAGTATAGTAATTGTCGTTCTATCGACCATGGAAGCATAATATGGCCAATAATATGAGTTAGATTGATAATGATAAGAGTAATAAGTATAGTAATTGTCGTCCACCGATCATATCTGCACAATATGGTTAATAATATGAGTTAGATTAGTAGTAATGAGTGTAATAAGTACAGTAATTGTTCTATCGATCATATAAGCATAATATGGCGAATAATATGATTTAGATTGATAATAATAAGAGTAATAAGTATAGTAATTGTCGTTCTATCGATCATATAAGCATAATATCGCTAATAATATGAGTTAGCTTGATAATAATAAGAGTAATAAGTATAGTAATTGTCGTTCTATCGATCATATCTGCACAATGTGGTTAATAATATGAGTTAGATTAATAGTAATGAGTGTAATAAGTATAGTAATTGTCGTTCTATCGATCATATAAGAATAATATGGCGAATAATATGATTTAGATTGATAATAATAAGAGTAATAAGTATAGTAATTGTCGTTCTATCGATCATATAAGCATAATATGGCTAATAATATGAGTTAGATTGATAATAATAAGAGTAATAAGTATAGTAATTGTCGTTCTATCGATCATATCTGCATAATATGGTTAATAATATGAGATAGATTAATAATAATAAAAATAATAAGTATAGTAATTGTCGTTCTATCGACCATGGAAGCATAATATGGCTAATAATATGAGTTAGATTGATAATAATAAGAGTAATAACTATAGTAATTGCCGTTCTATCGATCATATAAGCATAATATGGCGAATAATATGATTTAGATTGATAATAATAACAGTAATAAGTATAGTAATTGTCGTTCTATCGATCATATAAGCATAATATGGCAAATAATATGAGTTAGATTAATAATAATAAGAATAATAAGTATAGTAATTGGAGTTCTATCGACCATGGAAGCATAATATGGCTAATAATATGAGTTAGATTGATAATAATAAGAGTAATAAGTATAGTAATTGTCGTTCTATCGATCATATAAGCATAATATGGCTAATAATATGAGTTAGATTGATAATAATAAGAGTAATAACTATAGTAATTGCCGTTCTATCGATCATATAAGCATAATATCGCTAATAATATGAGTTAGCTTGATAATAATAAGAGTAATAAGTATAGTAATTGTCGTTCTATCGATCATATCTGCACAATATGGTTAATAATATGAGTTAGATTAATAGTAATGAGTGTAACAAGTATAGTAATTGTCGTTCTATCGATAATATAAGAATAATATGGCGAATAATATGATTTAGATTGATAATAATAAGAGTAATAAGTATAGTTATTGTCGTTCTATCGATCATATAAGCATAATATGGCTAATAATATGAGTTAGATTGATAATAATAAGAGTAATAACTATAGTAATTGCCGTTCTATCGATCATATAAGCATAATATGGCAAATAATATGATTTAGATTGATAATAATAAGAGTAATAACTATAGTATATGCCGTTCTGTCGACCATATAAGCATAATATGGCGAATAATATGATTTGGATTGATAATAATAAGAGTAATAAGTATAGTAATTGTCGTTCTATCAATCATATAAGCATAATATGGCTAATAATATGAGTTAGCTTGATAATAATAAGAGTAATAAGTATAGTAATTGTCGTTCTATCGATCATATCTGCACAATATGGTTAATAATATGAGTTAGATTAATAGTAATGAGTGTAATAAGTATAGTAATTGTCGTTCTATCGATCATATAAGCATAATATGGCAAATAATATGATTTAGATTGATAATAATAAGAGTAATATGTATAGTATATGCCGTTCTATCGACCATATAAGCATAATATGGCGAATAATATGATTTGGATTGATAATAATAAGAGTAATAAGTATAGTAATTGTCGTTCTATCGATCATATAAGCATAATATGGCTAATAATATGAGTTAGCTTGATAATAATAAGAGCAATAAGTATAGTAATTGTCGTTCTATCGATCATATCTGCACAATATGGTTAATAATATGAGTTAGATTAATAGTAATGAGTGTAACAAGTATAGTAATTGTCGTTCTATCGATCATATAAGCATAATATGGCTAATAATATGAGTTAGCTTGATAATAATAAGAGTAATAAGTATAGTAATTGTCGTTCTATCGATCATATCTGCACAATATGGTTAATAATATTAGTTAGATTAATAGTAATGAGTGTAATAAGTATAGTAATTGTCGTTCTATCGATCATATAAGAATAATATGACGAATAATATGATTTAGATTGATAATAATAAGAGTAATAAGTATAGTAATTGTCGTTCTATCGATCATATAAGCATAATATGGCTAATAATACGAGTTAGATTGATAATAATAAGAGTAATAAGTATAGTAATTGTCGTTCTATCGATCATATCTGCATAATATGGTTAACAATATGAGTTAGATTAATAATAAGAAGAATAATAAGTATAGTAATTGGAGTTCTATCGACCATGGAAGCATAATATGGCTAATAATATGAGTTAGATTGATAATAATAAGAGTAATAAGTATAGTAATTGTCGTTCTATCGATCATATAAGCATAATATCGCTAATAATATGAGTTAGATTGATAACAATAAGAGTAATAAGTATAGTAATTGTCGTTCCATCGATCATATCTGCATAATATGGTTAACAATATGAGATAGATTAATAGTAATAAGAATAATAAGTATAGTAATTGTCGTTCTATCGATCATATAAGCATCATATGGTTAATAATATGTGTTAGATTAATAATAATAAGAGTAGTAAGTATAGTATTTGTCGTCTATCGATCATATAAGCATAATATGGCTAATAATATGAATTAGATTGATAACAATAAGAGTAACAAGTATAGTAATTGTCGTTCTATCGATCATATAAGCATAATATGGCAAATAATATGATTTAGATTGATAATAATAAGAGTAATAAGTATAGTAATTGTCGTTCTATCGATCATATAAGCATAATATCGCTAATAATATGAGTTAGCTTGATAATAATAAGAGTAATAAGTATAGTAATTGTCGTTCTATCGATCATATCTGCACAATATGGTTAATAATATGAGTTAGATTAATAGTAATGAGTGTAATAAGTATAGTAATTGTCGTTCTATCGATCATATAAGAATAATATGGCGAATACAATGATTTAGATTGATAATAATAAGAGTAATAAGTATAGTAATTGTCGTTCTATCGATCATATAAGCATAATATGGCTAATAATATGAGTTAGATTGATAATAATAAGAGTAATAAGTATAGTAATTGTCGTTCTATCGATCATATCTGCATAATATGGTTAATAATATGAGATAGATTAATAATAATAAAAATAATAAGTATAGTAATTGTCGTTCTATCGATCATATCTGCACAATATGGTTAATAATATGAGTTAGATTAATAGTAATGAGTGTAATAAGTATAGTAATTGTCGTTCTCTCGATCATATAAGCATAATATGTCTAATAATATGAGTTAGATTGATAATAATAACAGTAATAAGTATAGTAATTGTCGTTCTATCGATCATGGAAGCATAATATGGCTAATAATATGAGTTAGATTGATAATAATAAGAGTAATAAGTATAGTAATTGTCGTTCTATCCATCATATAAGCATAATATGGCGAATAATATCATTTAGATTGATAATAATATGAGTAATAAGTATAGTAATTGTCGTTCTATCGATCATATAAGCATAATATGGCTAATAATATGAGTTAGATTGATAATAATAGGAGTAATAAGTATAGTAATTGTCGTTCCATCGATCATATCTGCATAATATGGTTAATAATATGAGTTAGATTAATAATAATAAGAATAATAAGTATAGTAATTGGAGTTCTATCGACCATGGATGCATAATATGGCTAATAATATGAGTTAGATTGATAATAATAAGAGTAATAAGTATAGTAATTGTCGTTCTATCGATCATATAAGCATAATATCGCTAATAATATGAGTTAGATTGATAACAATAAGAGTAATAAGTATAGTAATTGTCGTTCCATCGATCATATCTGCATAATATGGTTAACAATATGAGATAGATTAATAATAATAAGAATAATAAGTATAGTAATTGTCGTACTATCGACCATGGAAGCATAATATGGCCAATAATATGAGTTAGATTGATAATGATAAGAGTAATAAGTATAGTAATTGTCGTTCTATCGATCATATCTGCACAATATGGTTAATAATATGAGTTAGATTAGTAGTAATGAGTGTAATAAGTACAGTAATTGTTCTATCGATCATATAAGCATAATATGGCGAATAATATGATTTAGATTGATAATAATAAGAGTAATAAGTATAGTAATTGTCGTTCTATCGATCATATAAGCATAATATCGCGAATAATATGAGTTAGCTTGATAATAATAAGAGTAATAAGTATAGTAATTGTCGTTCTATCGATCATATCTGCACAATATGGTTAATAATATGAGTTAGATTAATAGTAATGAGTGTAATAAGTATAGTAATTGTCGTTCTATCGATCATGTAAGAATAATATGGCGAATACAATGATTTAGATTGATAATAATAAGAGTAATAAGTATAGTAATTGTCGTTCTATCGATCATATAAGCATAATATCGCTAATAATATGAGTTAGATTGATAACAATAAGAGTAATAAGTATAGTAATTGCCGTTCTATCGATCATATATGCATAATGTGGCTAATAATATGAGTTAGATTGATAATAATAAGAGTAATAAGTATAGTAATTGTCGTTCTATCGATCATATCTGCACAATATGGTTAATAATATGAGTTAGATTAATAGTAATGAGTGTAATAAGTATAGTAATTGTCGTTCTCTCGATCATATAAGCATAATATGTCTAATAATATGAGTTAGATTGATAATAATAACAGTAATAAGTATAGTAATTGTCGTTCTATCGATCATGGAAGCATAATATGGCTAATAATATGAGTTAGATTGATAATAATAAGAGTAATAAGTATAGTAATTGTCGTTCTATCCATCATATAAGCATAATATGGCGAATAATATCATTTAGATTGATAATAATATGAGTAATAAGTATAGTAATTGTCGTTCTATCGATCATATAAGCATAATATGGCTAATAATATGAGTTAGATTGATAATAATAGGAGTAATAAGTATAGTAATTGTCGTTCCATCGATCATATCTGCATAATATGGTTAACAATATGAGATAGATTAATAATAATAAGAATAATAAGTATAGTAATTGTCGTTCTATCGACCATGGAAGCATAATATGGCTAATAATATGAGTTAGATTGATAATGATAAGAGTAATAAGTATAGTAATTGTCGTTCTATCGATCATATAAGCATAATATGGCAAATAATATGATTTAGATTGATAACAATAAGAGTAATATGTATAGTATATGCCGTTCTATCGACCATATAAGCATAATATGGCGAATAATATGATTTGGATTGATAATAATAAGAGTAATAAGGATAGTAATTGTCGTTCTATCGATCATATAAGCATAATATGGCTAATAATATGAGTTAGCTTGATAATAATAACAGTAATAAGTATAGTAATTGTCGTTCTATCGATCATATCTGCACAATATGGTTAATAATATGAGTTAGATTAATAGTAATGAGTGTAATAAGTATAGTAATTGTCGTTCTATCGATCATATAAGCATAATATGGCTAATAATATGAGTTAGCTTGATAATAATAACAGTAATAAGTATAGTAATTGTCGTTCTATCGATCATGGAAGCATAATATGGCTAATAATATGAGTTAGATTGATAATAATAAGAGTAATAAGTATAGTAATTGTCGTTCTATCCATCATATAAGCATAATATGGCGAATAATATCATTTAGATTGATAATAAGAGTAATAAGTATAGTAATTGTCGTTCTATCGATCATATAAGCATAATATCGCTAATAATATGAGTTAGATTGATAACAATAAGAGTAATAAGTATAGTAATTGCCGTTCTATCGATCATATAAGCATAATATGGCTAATAATATGAGTTAGATTGATAATAATAGGAGTAATAAGTATAGTAATTGTCGTTCCATCGATCATATCTGCATAATATGGTTAACAATATGAGTTAGATTAATAGTAATGAGTGTAATAAGTATAGTAATTGTCGTTCTATCGATCATATAAGAATAATATGGCGAATAATGCGATTTAGATTGATAATAATAAGAGTAATAAGTATAGTAATTGTCGTTCTATCGATCATATAAGCATAATATGGCTAATAATATGAGTTAGATTGATAATAATAAGAGTAATAAGTATAGTAATTGTCGTTCTATCGATCATATAAGCATAATATCGATAATAATATGAGTTAGATTGATAACAATAAGAGTAATAAGTATAGTAATTGGAGTTCTATCGACCATGGAAGCATAATATGGCTAATAATATGAGTTAGATAGATAATAATAAGATTAATAAGTATACTAATTGTCGTTCTATCGATCATATCTGCACAATATGGTTAATAATATCAGTTAGATTAATAGTAATGAGTGTAATAAATATAGTAATTGTTGTTCTATCGATCATACAAGCATAATATGGCTAATAATATGAGTTAGATTGATAATAATAACAGTAATAAGTATAGTAATTGTCGTTCTATCGATCATGGAAGCATAATATGGCTAATAATATGAGTTAGATTGATAATAATAAGAGTAATAAGTATAGTAATTGTCGTTCTATCCATCATATAAGCATAATATGGCGAATAATATCATTTAGATTGATAATAATATGAGTAATAAGTATAGTAATTGTCGTTCCATCGATCATATCTGCATAATATGGTTAACAATATGAGATAGATTAATAATAGTAAGAATAATAAGTATAGTAATTGTCGTTCTATCGACCATGGAAGCATAATATGGCCAATAATATGAGTTAGATTGATAATGATAAGAGTAATAAGTATAGTAATTGTCGTCCACCGATCATATCTGCACAATATGGTTAATAATATGAGTTAGATTAGTAGTAATGAGTGTAATAAGTACAGTAATTGTTCTATCGATCATATAAGCATAATATGGCGAATAATATGATTTAGATTGATAATAATAAGAGTAATAAGTATAGTAATTGTCGTTCTATCGATCATATAAGCATAATATCGCTAATAATATGAGTTAGCTTGATAATAATAAGAGTAATAAGTATAGTAATTGTCGTTCTATCGATCATATCTGCACAATATGGTTAATAATATGAGTTAGATTAATAGTAATGAGTGTAATAAGTATAGTAATTGTCGTTCTATCGATCATATAAGAATAATATGGCGAATAATATGATTTAGATTGATAATAATAAGAGTAATAAGTATAGTAATTGTCGTTCTATCGATCATATAAGCATAATATGGCTAATAATATGAGTTAGATTGATAATAATAAGAGTAATAAGTATAGTAATTGTCGTTCTATCGATCATATCTGCATAATATGGTTAATAATATGAGATAGATTAATAATAATAAAAATAATAAGTATAGTAATTGTCGTTCTATCGACCATGGAAGCATAATATGGCTAATAATATGAGTTAGATTGATAATAATAAGAGTAATAACTATAGTAATTGCCGTTCTATCGATCATATAAGCATAATATGGCGAATAATATGATTTAGATTGATAATAATAACAGTAATAAGTATAGTAATTGTCGTTCTATCGATCATATAAGCATAATATGGCAAATAATATGAGTTAGATTAATAATAATAAGAATAATAAGTATAGTAATTGGAGTTCTATCGACCATGGAAGCATAATATGGCTAATAATATGAGTTAGATTGATAATAATAAGAGTAATAAGTATAGTAATTGTCGTTCTATCGATCATATAAGCATAATATGGCTAATAATATGAGTTAGATTGATAATAATAAGAGTAATAACTATAGTAATTGCCGTTCTATCGATCATATAAGCATAATATCGCTAATAATATGAGTTAGCTTGATAATAATAAGAGTAATAAGTATAGTAATTGTCGTTCTATCGATCATATCTGCACAATATGGTTAATAATATGAGTTAGATTAATAGTAATGAGTGTAACAAGTATAGTAATTGTCGTTCTATCGATCATATAAGAATAATATGGCGAATAATATGATTTAGATTGATAATAATAAGAGTAATAAGTATAGTAATTGTCGTTCTATCGATCATATAAGCATAATATGGCTAATAATATGAGTTAGATTGATAATAATAAGAGTAATAACTATAGTAATTGCCGTTCTATCGATCATATAAGCATAATATGGCAAATAATATGATTTAGATTGATAATAATAAGAGTAATAACTATAGTATATGCCGTTCTGTCGACCATATAAGCATAATATGGCGAATAATATGATTTGGATTGATAATAATAAGAGTAATAAGTATAGTAATTGTCGTTCTATCAATCATATAAGCATAATATGGCTAATAATATGAGTTAGCTTGATAATAATAAGAGTAATAAGTATAGTAATTGTCGTTCTATCGATCATATCTGCACAATATGGTTAATAATATGAGTTAGATTAATAGTAATGAGTGTAATAAGTATAGTAATTGTCGTTCTATCGATCATATAAGCATAATATGGCAAATAATATGATTTAGATTGATAATAATAAGAGTAATATGTATAGTATATGCCGTTCTATCGACCATATAAGCATAATATGGCGAATAATATGATTTGGATTGATAATAATAAGAGTAATAAGTATAGTAATTGTCGTTCTATCGATCATATAAGCATAATATGGCTAATAATATGAGTTAGCTTGATAATAATAAGAGCAATAAGTATAGTAATTGTCGTTCTATCGATCATATCTGCACAATATGGTTAATAATATGAGTTAGATTAATAGTAATGAGTGTAACAAGTATAGTAATTGTCGTTCTATCGATCATATAAGCATAATATGGCTAATAATATGAGTTAGCTTGATAATAATAAGAGTAATAAGTATAGTAATTGTCGTTCTATCGATCATATCTGCACAATATGGTTAATAATATTAGTTAGATTAATAGTAATGAGTGTAATAAGTATAGTAATTGTCGTTCTATCGATCATATAAGAATAATATGACGAATAATATGATTTAGATTGATAATAATAAGAGTAATAAGTATAGTAATTGTCGTTCTATCGATCATATAAGCATAATATGGCTAATAATACGAGTTAGGTTGATAATAATAAGAGTAATAAGTATAGTAATTGTCGTTCTATCGATCATATCTGCATAATATGGTTAACAATATGAGTTAGATTAATAATAAGAAGAATAATAAGTATAGTAATTGGAGTTCTATCGACCATGGAAGCATAATATGGCTAATAATATGAGTTAGATTGATAATAATAAGAGTAATAAGTATAGTAATTGTCGTTCTATCGATCATATAAGCATAATATCGCTAATAATATGAGTTAGATTGATAACAATAAGAGTAATAAGTATAGTAATTGTCGTTCCATCGATCATATCTGCATAATATGGTTAACAATATGAGATAGATTAATAGTAATAAGAATAATAAGTATAGTAATTGTCGTTCTATCGATCATATAAGCATCATATGGTTAATAATATGTGTTAGATTAATAATAATAAGAGTAGTAAGTATAGTATTTGTCGTCTATCGATCATATAAGCATAATATGGCTAATAATATGAATTAGATTGATAACAATAAGAGTAACAAGTATAGTAATTGTCGTTCTATCGATCATATAAGCATAATATGGCAAATAATATGATTTAGATTGATAATAATAAGAGTAATAAGTATAGTAATTGTCGTTCTATCGATCATATAAGCATAATATCGCTAATAATATGAGTTAGCTTGATAATAATAAGAGTAATAAGTATAGTAATTGTCGTTCTATCGATCATATCTGCACAATATGGTTAATAATATGAGTTAGATTAATAGTAATGAGTGTAATAAGTATAGTAATTGTCGTTCTATCGATCATATAAGAATAATATGGCGAATACAATGATTTAGATTGATAATAATAAGAGTAATAAGTATAGTAATTGTCGTTCTATCGATCATATAAGCATAATATGGCTAATAATATGAGTTAGATTGATAATAATAAGAGTAATAAGTATAGTAATTGTCGTTCTATCGATCATATCTGCATAATATGGTTAATAATATGAGATAGATTAATAATAATAAAAATAATAAGTATAGTAATTGTCGTTCTATCGACCATGGAAGCATAATATGGCTAATAATATGAGTTAGATTGATAATAATAAGAGTAATAACTATAGAAATTGCCGTTCTATCGATCATATAAGCATAATATGGCAAATAATATGATTTAGATTGATAATAATAAGAGTAATATGTATAGTATATGCCGTTCTATCGACCATATAAGCATAATATGGCGAATAATATGATTTGGATTGATAATAATAAGAGTAATAAGTATAGTAATTGTCGTTCTATCGATCACATAAGCATAATATGGCTAATAATATGAGTTAGCTTGATAATAATAAGAGTAATAAGTATAGTAATTGTCGTTCTATCGATCATATCTGCACAATATGGTTAATAATATGAGTTAGATTAATAGTAATGAGTGTAATAAGTATAGTAATTGTCGTTCTATCGATCATATGAGCATAATATGGCTAATAATATGAGTTAGATTGATAATAATAAGAGTAATAACTATAGTAATTGCCGTTCTATCGATCATATAAGCATAATATGGCGAATAATATGATTTAGATTGATAATAATAAGAGTACTAAGTATAGTAATTGTCGTTCTATCGATCATATAAGCATCATATGGTTAATAATATGTGTTAGATTAATAATAATAAGAGTAATAAGTATAGTATTTGTCGTCTATCGATCATATAAGCATAATATGGCTAATAATATGAATTAGATTGATAACAATAAGAGTAACAAGTATAGTAATTGTCGTTCTATCGATCATATAAGCATAATATTTCAAATAATATGATTTAGATTGATAATAATAAGAGTAATATGTATAGTTTATGCCGTTCTATCGACCATATAAGCATAATATGGCGAATAATATGATTTAGATTGATAATAATAACAGTAATAAGTATAGTAATTGTCGTTCTATCGATCATATCTGCACAATATGGTTAATAATATGAGTTAGATTAATAGTAATGAGTGTAATAAGTATAGTAATTGTCGTTCTATCGATCATATAAGCATAATATGGCTAATAATATGAGTTAGATTGATAATAATAAGAGTAATAAGTATAGTAATTGTCGTTCTATCGATCATATCTGCATAATATGGTTAATAATATGAGATAGATTAATAATAATAAGAATAATAAGTATAGTAATTGTCGTTCTATCGACCATGGAAGCATAATATGGCTAATAATATGAATTAGATTGATAATAAAAAGAGTAATAAGTATAGTAATTGTCGTTCTATCGATCATATAAGCATAATATGGCTAATAATATGAATTAGATTGATAATAATAAGAGTAATAAGTATAGTGATTGCCGTTCTATCGATCATATAAGCATAATATGGCGAATAATATTATTTAGATTGATAATAATAAGAGTAATAAGTATAGTAATTGTCGTTCTATCGATCATATAAGCATAGTATCGCTAATAATATGAGTTAGCTTGATAATAATAAGAGTCATAAGTATAGTAATTGTCATTCTATCGATCATATAAGCATAATATCGATAATAATATGAGTTAGATTGATAACAACAAGAGTAATAAGTATAGTAATTGGAGTTCTATCGACCATGGAAGCATAATATGGCTAATAATATGAGTTAGATTGATAATAATAAGAGTAATAAGTATACTAATTGTCGTTCTATCGATCATATCTGCACAATATGGTTAATAATATCAGTTAGATTAATAGTAATGAGTGTAATAAATATAGTAATTGTCGTTCTATCGATCATATAAGCATAATATGGCTAATAATATGAGTTAGATTGATAATAATAACAGTAATAAGTATAGTAATTGTCGTTCTATCGATCATGGAAGCATAATATGGCCAATAATATGAGTTAGATTGATAATAATAAGAGTAATAAGTATAGTAATTGTCGTTCTATCCATCATATAAGCATAATATGGCGAATAATATGATTTAGATTGATAATAATAAGAATAATAAGTATAGTAATTGTCGTTCTATCGATCATATAAGCATAATATCGCTAATAATATGAGTTAGCTTGATAATAATAAGAGTAATAAGTATAGTAATTGTCGTTCTATCGATCATATCTGCACAATATGGTTAATAATATGAGTTAGATTAATAGTAATAAGAGTAATAAGTATAGTAATTGTCGTTCTATCGATCATATCTGCATAATATGGTTAATAATATGAGATAGATTAATAATAATAAGAATAATAAGTATAGTAATTGTCGTTCTATCGACCATGGAAGCATAATATGGCTAATAATATGAATTAGATTGATAATAAAAAGAGTAATAAGTATAGTAATTGTCGTTCTATCGATCATATAAGCATAATATGGCAAATAATATGAGTTAGATTAATAATAATAAGAATAATAAGTATAGTAATTGGAGTTCTATCGACCATGGAAGCATAATATGGCTAATAATATGAGTTAGATTGATAATAATAAGAGTAATAAGTATAGTAATTGTCGTTCTATCGATCATATAAGAATAATATGACGAATAATATGATTTAGATTGATAATAATAAGAGTAATAAGTATAGTAATTGTCGTTCTATCGATCATATAAGCATAATATGGCTAATAATACGAGTTAGATTGATAATAATAAGAGTAATAAGTATAGTAATTGTCGTTCTATCGATCATATCTGCATAATATGGTTAACAATATGAGTTAGATTAATAATAATAAGAATAATAAGTATAGTAATTGGAGTTCTATCGACCATGGAAGCATAATATGGCTAATAATATGAGTTAGATTGATAATAATAAGAGTAATAAGTATAGTAATTGTCGTTCTATCGATCATATAAGCATAATATCGCTAATAATATGAGTTAGATTGATAACAATAAGAGTAATAAGTATAGTAATTGTCGTTCCATCGATCATATAAGCATCATATGGTTAATAATATGTGTTAGATTAATAATAATAAGAGTAATAAGTATAGTATTTGTCGTCTATCGATCATATAAGCATAATATGGCTAATAATATGAATTAGATTGATAACAATAAGAGTAACAAGTATAGTAATTGTCGTTCTATCGATCATATAAGCATAATATTTCAAATAATATGATTTAGATTGATAATAATAACAGTAATATGTATAGTATATGCCGTTCTATCGACCATATAAGCATAATATGGCGAATAATATGATTTAGATTGATAATAATAACAGTAATAAGTATAGTAATTGTCGTTCTATCGATCATATCTGCACAATATGGTTAATAATATGAGTTAGATTAATAGTAATGAGTGTAATAAGTATAGTAATTGTCGTTCTATCTATCATATAAGCATAATATGGCTAATAATATGAGTTAGATTGATAATAATAAGAGTAATAAGTATAGTAATTGCCGTTCTATCGACCATATCTGCACAATATGGTTAATAATATGAGTTAGATTAATAGTAATGAGTGCAATAAGTATAGTAATTGTCGTTCTATCGATCATATAAGCATAATATGGCTAATAATATGAGTTAGATTGATAATAATAAGAGTAATATGTATAGTAATTGCCGTTCTATCGACCATATAAGCATAATATGGCGAATAATATGATTTGGATTGATAATAATAAGAGTAATAAGTATAGTAATTGTCGTTCTATCGATCATATCTGCATAATATGGTTAATAATATGAGTTAGATTAATAATAATAAGAATAATAAGTATAGTAATTGTCGTTCTATCGACCATGGAAGCATAATATGGCCAATAATATGAGTTAGATTGATAATGATAAGAGTAATAAGTATAGTAATTGTCGTTCTATCGATCATATCTGCACAATATGGTTAATAATATGAGTTAGATTAGTAGTAATGAGTGTAATAAGTACAGTAATTGTTCTATCGATCATATAAGCATAATATGGCGAATAATATGATTTAGATTGATAATAATAAGAGTAATAAGTATAGTAATTGTCGTTCTATCGATCATATAAGCATAATATCGCTAATAATATGAGTTAGCTTGATAATAATAAGAGTAATAAGTATAGTAATTGTCGTTCTATCGATCATATCTGCACAATATGGTTAATAATATGAGTTAGATTAATAGTAATGAGTGTAATAAGTATAGTAATTGTCGTTCTATCGATCATATAAGAATAATATGGCGAATACAATGATTTAGATTGATAATAATAAGAGTAATAAGTATAGTAATTGTCGTTCTATCGATCATATAAGCATAATATGGCTAATAATATGAGTTAGATTGATAATAATAAGAGTAATAAGTATAGTAATTGTCGTTCTATCGATCATATCTGCATAATATGGTTAATAATATGAGATAGATTAATAATAATAAAAATAATAAGTATAGTAATTGTCGTTCTATCGACCATGGAAGCATAATATGGCTAATAATATGAGTTAGATTGATAATAATAAGAGTAATAACTATAGTAATTGCCGTTCTATCGATCATATAAGCATAATATGGCAAATAATATGATTTAGATTGATAATAATAAGAGTAATATGTATAGTATATGCCGTTCTATCGACCATATAAGCATAATATGGCGAATAATATGATTTGGATTGATAATAATAAGAGTAATAAGTATAGTAATTGTCGTTCTATCGATCATATAAGCATAATATGGCTAATAATATGAGTTAGCTTGATAATAATAAGAGTAATAAGTATAGTAATTGTCGTTCTATCGATCATATCTGCACAATATGGTTAATAATATGAGTTAGATTAATAGTAATGAGTGTAATAAGTATAGTAATTGTCGTTCTATCGATCATATGAGCATAATATGGCTAATAATATGAGTTAGATTGATAATAATAAGAGTAATAACTATAGTAATTGCCGTTCTATCGATCATATAAGCATAATATGGCGAATAATATGATTTAGATTGATAATAATAAGAGTACTAAGTATAGTAATTGTCGTTCTATCGATCATATAAGCATCATATGGTTAATAATATGTGTTAGATTAATAATAATAAGAGTAATAAGTATAGTATTTGTCGTCTATCGATCATATAAGCATAATATGGCTAATAATATGAATTAGATTGATAACAATAAGAGTAACAAGTATAGTAATTGTCGTTCTATCGATCATATAAGCATAATATTTCAAATAATATGATTTAGATTGATAATAATAAGAGTAATATGTATAGTTTATGCCGTTCTATCGACCATATAAGCATAATATGGCGAATAATATGATTTAGATTGATAATAATAACAGTAATAAGTATAGTAATTGTCGTTCTATCGATCATATCTGCACAATATGGTTAATAATATGAGTTAGATTAATAGTAATGAGTGTAATAAGTATAGTAATTGTCGTTCTATCGATCATATAAGCATAATATGGCTAATAATATGATTTAGATTGATAATAATAAGAGTACTAAGTATAGTAATTGTCGTTCTATCGATCATATAAGCATCATATGGTTAATAATATGTGTTAGATTAATAATAATAAGAGTAATAAGTATAGTATTTGTCGTCTATCGATCATATAAGCATAATATGGCTAATAATATGAATTAGATTGATAATAATAAGAGTAATAAGTATAGTGATTGCCGTTCTATCGATCATATAAGCATAATATGGCGAATAATATTATTTAGATTGATAATAATAAGAGTAATAAGTATAGTAATTGTCGTTCTATCGATCATATAAGCATAGTGTCGCTAATAATATGAGTTAGCTTGATAATAATAAGAGTCATAAGTATAGTAATTGTCATTCTATCGATCATATAAGCATAATATCGATAATAATATGAGTTAGATTGATAACAACAAGAGTAATAAGTATAGTAATTGGAGTTCTATCGACCATGGAAGCATAATATGGCTAATAATATGAGTTAGATTGATAATAATAAGAGTAATAAGTATACTAATTGTCGTTCTATCGATCATATCTGCACAATATGGTTAATAATATCAGTTAGATTAATAGTAATGAGTGTAATAAATATAGTAATTGGCTTTCTATCGATCATATAAGCATAATATGGCTAATAATATGAGTTAGATTGATAATAATAACAGTAATAAGTATAGTAATTGTCGTTCTATCGATCATGGAAGCATAATATGGCCAATAATATGAGTTAGATTGATAATAATAAGAGTAATAAGTATAGTAATTGTCGTTCTATCCATCATATAAGCATAATATGGCGAATAATATGATTTAGATTGATAATAATAAGAATAATAAGTATAGTAATTGTCGTTCTATCGATCATATAAGCATAATATCGCTAATAATATGAGTTAGCTTGATAATAATAAGAGTAATAAGTATAGTAATTGTCGTTCTATCGATCATATCTGCACAATATGGTTAATAATATGAGTTAGATTAATAGTAATAAGAGTAATAAGTATAGTAATTGTCGTTCTATCGATCATATCTGCATAATATGGTTAATAATATGAGATAGATTAATAATAATAAGAATAATAAGTATAGTAATTGTCGTTCTATCGACCATGGAAGCATAATATGGCTAATAATATGAATTAGATTGATAATAAAAAGAGTAATAAGTATAGTAATTGTCGTTCTATCGATCATATAAGCATAATATGGCTAATAATATGAATTAGATTGATAATAATAAGAGTAATAAGTATAGTGATTGCCGTTCTATCGATCATATAAGCATAATATGGCGAATAATATTATTTAGATTGATAATAATAAGAGTAATAAGTATAGTAATTGTCGTTCTATCGATCATATAAGCATAATATCGCTAATAATATGAGTTAGCTTGATAATAATAAGAGTCATAAGTATAGTAATTGTCGTTCTATCGATCATATCTGCACAATATGGTTAATAATATGAGTTAGATTAATAGTAATGAGTGTAATAAGTATAGTAATTGTCGTTCTATCGATCATATAAGAATAATATGGCGAATAATACGATTTAGATTGATAATAATAAGAGTAATAAGTATAGTAATTGTCGTTCTATCGATCATATAAGCATAATATGGCTAATAATATGAGTTAGATTGATAATAATAAGAGTAATAAGTATAGTAATTGTCGTTCTATCGATCATATAAGCATAATATCGATAATAATATGAGTTAGATTGATAACAATAAGAGTAATAAGTATAGTAATTGGAGTTCTATCGACCATGGAAGCATAATATGGCTAATAATATGAGTTAGATTGATAATAATAAGAGTAATAAGTATACTATTTGTCGTTCTATCGATCATATCTGCACAATATGGTTAATAATATCAGTTAGATTAATAGTAATGAGTGTAATAAATATAGTAATTGTCGTTCTATCCATCATATAAGCATAATATGGCGAATAATATCATTCAGATTGATAATAATATGAGTAATAAGTATAGTAATTGTCGTTCTATCGATCATATAAGCATAATATGACTAATAATATGAGTTAGATTGATAATAATAAGAGCAATAAGTATAGTAATTGTCGTTCCATCGATCATATCTGCATAATATGGTTAACAATATGAGATAGATTAATAATAATAAGAATAATAAGTATAGTAATTGTCGTTCTATCGACCATGGAAGCATAATATGGCCAATAATATGAGTTAGATTGATAATGATAAGAGTAATAAGTATAGTAATTGTCGTTCTATCGATCATATCTGCACAATATGGTTAATAATATGAGTTAGATTAATAGTAATGAGTGTAATAAGTATAATAATTGTCGTTCTATCGATCATATAAGAATAATATGGCGAATAATATGATTTAGATTGATAATAATAAGAGTAATAAGTATAGTAATTGTCGTTCTATCGATCACATCTGCACAATATGGTTAATAATATGAGTTAGATTAGTAGTAATGAGTGTAATAAATACAGTAATTGTCGTTCTATCGATCATATAAGCATAATATGGCTAATAATATGAGTTAGATTGATAATAATAAGAGTAATAACTATAGTAATTGCCGTTCTATCGATCATATAAGCATAATATGGCGAATAATACGATTTAGATTGATAATAATAAGAGTAATAAGTATAGTAATTGTCGTTCTATCGATCATATAAGCATAATATGGCTAATAATATGAGTTAGATTGATAATAATAAGAGTAATAAGTATAGTAATTGTCGTTCTATCGATCATATCTGCATAATATGGTTAATAATATGAGATAGATTAATAATAATAAGAATAATAAGTATAGTAATTGTCGTTCTATCGACCATGGAAGCATAATATGGCTAATAATATGAGTTAGATTGATAATAATAAGAGTAACAACTATAGTAATTGCCGTTCTATCGATCATATAAGCATAATATGGCGAATAATATGATTTAGATTGATAATAATAAGAGTACTAAGTATAGTAATTGTCGTTCTATCGATCATATAAGCATCATGTGGTTAATAATATGAGTTAGATTAATAATAATAAGAGTAATAAGAATAGTAATTGTCGTCTATCGATCATATAAGCATAATATGGCTAATAATATGAATTAGATTGATAATAATAAGAGTAATAAGTATAGTAATTGTCGTTCTATCGATCATATAAGCATAATATGGCAAATAATATGATTTAGATTGATAATAATAAGAGTAATATGTATAGTATATGCCGTTCTATCGACCATATAAGCATAATATGGCGAATAATATGATTTGGATTGATAATAATAAGAGTAATAAGTATAGTAATTGTCGTTCTATCGATCATATAAGCATAATATGGCTAATAATATGAGTTAGCTTGATAATAATAAGAGTAATAAGTATAGTAATTGTCGTTCTATCGATCATATAAGCATAATATGGCTAATAATATGAGTTAGCTTGATAATAATAAGAGTAATAACTATAGTAATTGCCGTTCTATCGATCATATAAGCATAATATGGCGAATAATACGATTTAGATTGATAATAATAAGAGTAATAAGTATAGTAATTGTCGTTCTATCGATCATATAAGCATCATGTGGTTAATAATATGAGTTAGATTAATAATAATAAGAGTAATAAGTATAGTAATTGTCGTTCTATCGATCATATAAGCATAATATCGCTAATAATATGAGTTAGCTTGATAATAATAAGAGTAATAAGTATAGTAATTGTCGTTCTATCGATCATATCTGCACAATATGGTTAATAATATGAGTTAGATTAATAGTAATGAGTGTAATAAGTATAATAATTGTCGTTCTATCGATCATATAAGAATAATATGGCGAATAATATGATTTAGATTGATAATAATAAGAGTAATAAGTATAGTAATTGTCGTTCTATCGATCACATCTGCACAATATGGTTAATAATATGAGTTAGATTAGTAGTAATGAGTGTAATAAATACAGTAATTGTCGTTCTATCGATCATATAAGCATAATATGGCTAATAATATGAGTTAGATTGATAATAATAAGAGTAATAACTATAGTAATTGCCGTTCTATCGATCATATAAGCATAATATGGCGAATAATACGATTTAGATTGATAATAATAAGAGTAATAAGTATAGTAATTGTCGTTCTATCGATCATATAAGCATAATATGGCTAATAATATGAGTTAGATTGATAATAATAAGAGTAATAAGTATAGTAATTGTCGTTCTATCGATCATATCTGCATAATATGGTTAATAATATGAGATAGATTAATAATAATAAGAATAATAAGTATAGTAATTGTCGTTCTATCGACCATGGAAGCATAATATGGCTAATAATATGAGTTAGATTGATAATAATAAGAGTAACAACTATAGTAATTGCCGTTCTATCGATCATATAAGCATAATATGGCGAATAATATGATTTAGATTGATAATAATAAGAGTACTAAGTATAGTAATTGTCGTTCTATCGATCATATAAGCATAATATGGCGAATAATATGATTTGGATTGATAATAATAAGAGTAATAAGTATAGTAATTGTCGTTCTATCGATCATATAAGCATAATATGGCTAATAATATGAGTTAGCTTGATAATAATAAGAGTAATAAGTATTGTAATTGTCGTTCTATCGATCATATAAGCATAATATGGCTAATAATATGAGTTAGCTTGATAATAATAAGAGTAATAAGTATAGTAATTGTCGTTCTATCGATCATATCTGCACAATATGGTTAATAATATGAGTTAGATTAATAGAAATGAGTGTAATAAGTATAGTAATTGTCGTTCTATCGATCATATAAGAATAATATGGCGAATAATATGATTTGTATTGATAATAATAAGAGTAATAAGTATAGTAATTGTCGTTCTATCGATCATATAAGCATAATATGGCTAATAATATGAGTTAGCTTGATAATAATAAGAGTAATAAGTATAGTAATTGTCGTTCTATCGATCATATCTGCACAATATGGTTAATAATATTTGTTAGATTAATAGTAAAGAGTGTAATAAGTATAGTAATTGTCGTTCTATCGATCATATAAGAATAATATGGCGAATAATATGATTTAGATTGATAATAATAAGAGGAATAAGTATAGTAATTGTCGTCTATCGATCATATAAGCATAATATGGCTAATAATCTGAGTTGGATTGATGATAATAAGAGTAATAAGTATAGTAATTGTCGTTCTATCGATCATATCTGCAGAATATGGTTAATAATATGAGATAGATTAATAATAATAAGAATAATAAGTATAGTAATTGTCGTTCTATCGACCATGGAAGCATAATATGGCTAATAATATGAGTTAGATTGATAATAATAAGAGTAATAAGTATAGTAATTGTCGTTCTATCGATCACATCTGCACAATATGGTTAATAATATGAGTTAGATTAGTAGTAATGAGTGTAATAAATACAGTAATTGTCGTTCTATCGATCATATAAGCATAATATGGCTAATAATATGAGTTAGATTGATAATAATAAGAGCAATAACTATAGTAATTGTCGTTCTATCGATCATATAAGCATAATATGGCTAATAATATGAGTTAGCTTGATAATAATAAGAGTAATAAGTTAGTAATTGTCGTTCTATCGATCATATAAGCATAATATGGCTAATAATAGGAATTAGATTGATAATAATAAGAGTAATAAGTATAGTAATTGTCGTTCCATCGATCATATCTGCATAATATGGTTAACAATATGAGATAGATTAATAATAATAAGAATAATAAGTATAGTAATTGTCGTTCTATCGACCATGGAAGCATAATATGGCTAATAATATGAGTTAGATTGATAATGATAAGAGTAATAAGTATAGTAATTGTCGTTCTATCGATCATATAAGCATAATATGGCGAATAATATGATTTAGACTGATAATAATAAGAGTAATAAGTATAGTAATTGTCGTTCTATCGATCATATAAGCATAATATGGCTAATAATATGAATTAGATTGGTAATAATAAGAGTAATAAGTATAGTAATTGCCGTCCTATCGATCATATAAGCATAATATGGCGAATAATATCATTTAGATTGATAATAGTATGAGTAATAGGTATAGTAATTGTCGTTCTATCGATCATATAAGCATAATATGGCTAATAATCTGAGTTGGATTGATGATAATAAGAGTAATAAGTATAGTAATTGTCGTTCTATCGATCATATCTGCAGAATATGGTTAACAATATGAGATAGATTAATAATAATAAGAATAATAAGTATAGTAATTGTCGTTCTATCGACCATGGAAGCATAATATGGCCAATAATATGAGTTAGATTGATAATGATAAGAGTAATAAGTATAGTAATTGTCGTTCTATCGATCATATCTGCACAATATGGTTAATAATATGAGTTAGATTAATAGTAATGAGTGTAATAAGTATAATAATTGTCGTTCTATCGATCATATAAGAATAATATGGCGAATAATATGATTTAGATTGATAATAATAAGAGTAATAAGTATAGTAATTGTCGTTCTATCGATCACATCTGCACAATATGGTTAATAATATGAGTTAGATTAGTAGTAATGAGTGTAATAAATACAGTAATTGTCGTTCTATCGATCATATAAGCATAATATGGCTAATAATATGAGTTAGATTGATAATAATAAGAGTAATAACTATAGTAATTGCCGTTCTATCGATCATATAAGCATAATATGGCGAATAATACGATTTAGATTGATAATAATAAGAGTAATAAGTATAGTAATTGTCGTTCTATCGATCATATAAGCATAATATGGCTAATAATATGAGTTAGATTGATAATAATAAGAGTAATAAGTATAGTAATTGTCGTTCTATCGATCATATCTGCATAATATGGTTAATAATATGAGATAGATTAATAATAATAAGAATAATAAGTATAGTAATTGTCGTTCTATCGACCATGGAAGCATAATATGGCTAATAATATGAGTTAGATTGATAATAATAAGAGTAACAACTATAGTAATTGCCGTTCTATCGATCATATAAGCATAATATGGCGAATAATATGATTTAGATTGATAATAATAAGAGTACTAAGTATAGTAATTGTCGTTCTATCGATCATATAAGCATCATGTGGTTAATAATATGAGTTAGATTAATTATAATAAGAGTAATAAGAATAGTAATTGTCGTCTATCGATCATATAAGCATAATATGGCTAATAATATGAATTAGATTGATAATAATAAGAGTAATAAGTATAGTAATTGTCGTTCTATCGATCATATAAGCATAATATGGCAAATAATATGATTTAGATTGATAATAATAAGAGTAATATGTATAGTATATGCCGTTCTATCGACCATATAAGCATAATATGGCGAATAATATGATTTGGATTGATAATAATAAGAGTAATAAGTATAGTAATTGTCGTTCTATCGATCATATAAGCATAATATGGCTAATAATATGAGTTAGCTTGATAATAATAAGAGTAATAAGTATAGTAATTGTCGTTCTATCGATCATATAAGCATAATATGGCTAATAATATGAGTTAGCTTGATAATAATAAGAGTAATAACTATAGTAATTGCCGTTCTATCGATCATATAAGCATAATATGGCGAATAATACGATTTAGATTGATAATAATAAGAGTAATAAGTATAGTAATTGTCGTTCTATCGATCATATAAGCATCATGTGGTTAATAATATGAGTTAGATTAATAATAATAAGAGTAATAAGTATAGTAATTGTCGTTCTATCGATCATATAAGCATAATATCGCTAATAATATGAGTTAGCTTGATAATAATAAGAGTAATAAGTATAGTAATTGTCGTTCTATCGATCATATCTGCACAATATGGTTAATAATATGAGTTAGATTAATAGTAATGAGTGTAATAAGTATAATAATTGTCGTTCTATCGATCATATAAGAATAATATGGCGAATAATATGATTTAGATTGATAATAATAAGAGTAATAAGTATAGTAATTGTCGTTCTATCGATCACATCTGCACAATATGGTTAATAATATGAGTTAGATTAGTAGTAATGAGTGTAATAAATACAGTAATTGTCGTTCTATCGATCATATAAGCATAATATGGCTAATAATATGAGTTAGATTGATAATAATAAGAGTAATAACTATAGTAATTGCCGTTCTATCGATCATATAAGCATAATATGGCGAATAATACGATTTAGATTGATAATAATAAGAGTAATAAGTATAGTAATTGTCGTTCTATCGATCATATAAGCATAATATGGCTAATAATATGAGTTAGATTGATAATAATAAGAGTAATAAGTATAGTAATTGTCGTTCTATCGATCATATCTGCATAATATGGTTAATAATATGAGATAGATTAATAATAATAAGAATAATAAGTATAGTAATTGTCGTTCTATCGACCATGGAAGCATAATATGGCTAATAATATGAGTTAGATTGATAATAATAAGAGTAACAACTATAGTAATTGCCGTTCTATCGATCATATAAGCATAATATGGCGAATAATACGATTTAGATTGATAATAATAAGAGTAATAAGTATAGTAATTGTCGTTCTATCGATCATATAAGCATAATATGGCTAATAATATGAGTTAGATTGATAATAATAAGAGTAATAAGTATAGTAATTGTCGTTCTATCGATCATATAAGAATAATATGGCGAATAATATGATTTAGATTGATAATAATAAGAGGAATAAGTATAGTAATTGTCGTTCTATCGATCATATAAGCATAATATGGCTAATAATCTGAGTTGGATTGATGATAATAAGAGTAATAAGTATAGTAATTGTCGTTCTATCGATCATATCTGCAGAATATGGTTAATAATATGAGATAGATTAATAATAATAAGAATAATAAGTATAGTAATTGTCGTTCTATCGACCATGGAAGCATAATATGGCTAATAATATGAGTTAGATTGATAATAATAAGAGTAATAAGTATAGTAATTGTCGTTCTATCGATCACATCTGCACAATATGGTTAATAATATGAGTTAGATTAGTAGTAATGAGTGTAATAAATACAGTAATTGTCGTTCTATCGATCATATAAGCATAATATGGCTAATAATATGAGTTAGATTGATAATAATAAGAGCAATAACTATAGTAATTGTCGTTCTATCGATCATATAAGCATAATATGGCTAATAATATGAGTTAGCTTGATAATAATAAGAGTAATAAGTTTAGTAATTGTCGTTCTATCGATCATATAAGCATAATATGGCTAATAATAGGAATTAGATTGATAATAATAAGAGTAATAAGTATAGTAATTGTCGTTCCATCGATCATATCTGCATAATATGGTTAACAATATGAGATAGATTAATAATAATAAGAATAATAAGTATAGTAATTGTCGTTCTATCGACCATGGAAGCATAATATGGCTAATAATATGAGTTAGATTGATAATGATAAGAGTAATAAGTATAGTAATTGTCGTTCTATCGATCATATAAGCATAATATGGCGAATAATATGATTTAGACTGATAATAATAAGAGTAATAAGTATAGTAATTGTCGTTCTATCGATCATATAAGCATAATATGGCTAATAATATGAATTAGATTGGTAATAATAAGAGTAATAAGTATAGTAATTGCCGTCCTATCGATCATATAAGCATAATATGGCGAATAATATCATTTAGATTGATAATAGTATGAGTAATAGGTATAGTAATTGTCGTTCTATCGATCATATAAGCATAATATGGCTAATAATCTGAGTTGGATTGATGATAATAAGAGTAATAAGTATAGTAATTGTCGTTCTATCGATCATATCTGCAGAATATGGTTAACAATATGAGATAGATTAATAATAATAAGAATAATAAGTATAGTAATTGTCGTTCTATCGACCATGGAAGCATAATATGGCCAATAATATGAGTTAGATTGATAATGATAAGAGTAATAAGTATAGTAATTGTCGTTCTATCGATCATATCTGCACAATATGGTTAATAATATGAGTTAGATTAATAGTAATGAGTGTAATAAGTATAATAATTGTCGTTCTATCGATCATATAAGAATAATATGGCGAATAATATGATTTAGATTGATAATAATAAGAGTAATAAGTATAGTAATTGTCGTTCTATCGATCACATCTGCACAATATGGTTAATAATATGAGTTAGATTAGTAGTAATGAGTGTAATAAATACAGTAATTGTCGTTCTATCGATCATATAAGCATAATATGGCTAATAATATGAGTTAGATTGATAATAATAAGAGTAATAACTATAGTAATTGCCGTTCTATCGATCATATAAGCATAATATGGCGAATAATACGATTTAGATTGATAATAATAAGAGTAATAAGTATAGTAATTGTCGTTCTATCGATCATATAAGCATAATATGGCTAATAATATGAGTTAGATTGATAATAATAAGAGTAATAAGTATAGTAATTGTCGTTCTATCGATCATATCTGCATAATATGGTTAATAATATGAGATAGATTAATAATAATAAGAATAATAAGTATAGTAATTGTCGTTCTATCGACCATGGAAGCATAATATGGCTAATAATATGAGTTAGATTGATAATAATAAGAGTAACAACTATAGTAATTGCCGTTCTATCGATCATATAAGCATAATATGGCGAATAATATGATTTAGATTGATAATAATAAGAGTACTAAGTATAGTAATTGTCGTTCTATCGATCATATAAGCATCATGTGGTTAATAATATGAGTTAGATTAATTATAATAAGAGTAATAAGAATAGTAATTGTCGTCTATCGATCATATAAGCATAATATGGCTAATAATATGAATTAGATTGATAATAATAAGAGTAATAAGTATAGTAATTGTCGTTCTATCGATCATATAAGCATAATATGGCAAATAATATGATTTAGATTGATAATAATAAGAGTAATATGTATAGTATATGCCGTTCTATCGACCATATAAGCATAATATGGCGAATAATATGATTTGGATTGATAATAATAAGAGTAATAAGTATAGTAATTGTCGTTCTATCGATCATATAAGCATAATATGGCTAATAATATGAGTTAGCTTGATAATAATAAGAGTAATAAGTATAGTAATTGTCGTTCTATCGATCATATAAGCATAATATGGCTAATAATATGAGTTAGCTTGATAATAATAAGAGTAATAACTATAGTAATTGCCGTTCTATCGATCATATAAGCATAATATGGCGAATAATACGATTTAGATTGATAATAATAAGAGTAATAAGTATAGTAATTGTCGTTCTATCGATCATATAAGCATCATGTGGTTAATAATATGAGTTAGATTAATAATAATAAGAGTAATAAGTATAGTAATTGTCGTTCTATCGATCATATAAGCATAATATCGCTAATAATATGAGTTAGCTTGATAATAATAAGAGTAATAAGTATAGTAATTGTCGTTCTATCGATCATATCTGCACAATATGGTTAATAATATGAGTTAGATTAATAGTAATGAGTGTAATAAGTATAATAATTGTCGTTCTATCGATCATATAAGAATAATATGGCGAATAATATGATTTAGATTGATAATAATAAGAGTAATAAGTATAGTAATTGTCGTTCTATCGATCACATCTGCACAATATGGTTAATAATATGAGTTAGATTAGTAGTAATGAGTGTAATAAATACAGTAATTGTCGTTCTATCGATCATATAAGCATAATATGGCTAATAATATGAGTTAGATTGATAATAATAAGAGTAATAACTATAGTAATTGCCGTTCTATCGATCATATAAGCATAATATGGCGAATAATACGATTTAGATTGATAATAATAAGAGTAATAAGTATAGTAATTGTCGTTCTATCGATCATATAAGCATAATATGGCTAATAATATGAGTTAGATTGATAATAATAAGAGTAATAAGTATAGTAATTGTCGTTCTATCGATCATATCTGCATAATATGGTTAATAATATGAGATAGATTAATAATAATAAGAATAATAAGTATAGTAATTGTCGTTCTATCGACCATGGAAGCATAATATGGCTAATAATATGAGTTAGATTGATAATAATAAGAGTAACAACTATAGTAATTGCCGTTCTATCGATCATATAAGCATAATATGGCGAATAATATGATTTAGATTGATAATAATAAGAGTACTAAGTATAGTAATTGTCGTTCTATCGATCATATAAGCATAATATGGCGAATAATATGATTTGGATTGATAATAATAAGAGTAATAAGTATAGTAATTGTCGTTCTATCGATCATATAAGCATAATATGGCTAATAATATGAGTTAGCTTGATAATAATAAGAGTAATAAGTATTGTAATTGTCGTTCTATCGATCATATAAGCATAATATGGCTAATAATATGAGTTAGCTTGATAATAATAAGAGTAATAAGTATAGTAATTGTCGTTCTATCGATCATATCTGCACAATATGGTTAATAATATGAGTTAGATTAATAGAAATGAGTGTAATAAGTATAGTAATTGTCGTTCTATCGATCATATAAGAATAATATGGCGAATAATATGATTTGTATTGATAATAATAAGAGTAATAAGTATAGTAATTGTCGTTCTATCGATCATATAAGCATAATATGGCTAATAATATGAGTTAGCTTGATAATAATAAGAGTAATAAGTATAGTAATTGTCGTTCTATCGATCATATCTGCACAATATGGTTAATAATATTTGTTAGATTAATAGTAAAGAGTGTAATAAGTATAGTAATTGTCGTTCTATCGATCATATAAGAATAATATGGCGAATAATATGATTTAGATTGATAATAATAAGAGGAATAAGTATAGTAATTGTCGTTCTATCGATCATATAAGCATAATATGGCTAATAATCTGAGTTGGATTGATGATAATAAGAGTAATAAGTATAGTAATTGTCGTTCTATCGATCATATCTGCAGAATATGGTTAATAATATGAGATAGATTAATAATAATAAGAATAATAAGTAAAGTAATTGTCGTTCTATCGACCATGGAAGCATAATATGGCTAATAATATGAGTTAGATTGATAATAATAAGAGTAATAAGTATAGTAATTGTCGTTCTATCGATCACATCTGCACAATATGGTTAATAATATGAGTTAGATTAATAGTAATGAGTGTAATAAATACAGTAATTGTCGTTCTATCGATCATATAAGCATAATATGGCTAATAATATGAGTTAGATTGATAATAATAAGAGTAATAACTATAGTAATTGTCGTTCTATCGATCATATAAGCATAATATGGCTAATAATATGAGTTAGCTTGATAATAATAAGAGTAATAAGTTTAGTAATTGTCGTTCTATCGATCATATAAGCATAATATGGCTAATAATAGGAATTAGATTGATAATAATAAGAGTAATAAGTATAGTAATTGTCGTTCCATCGATCATATCTGCATAATATGGTTAACAATATGAGATAGATTAATAATAATAAGAATAATAAGTATAGTAATTGTCGTTCTATCGACCATGGAAGCATAATATGGCTAATAATATGAGTTAGATTGATAATGATAAGAGTAATAAGTATAGTAATTGTCGTTCTATCGATCATATAAGCATAATATGGCGAATAATATGATTTAGACTGATAATAATAAGAGTAATAAGTATAGTAATTGTCGTTCTATCGATCATATAAGCATAATATGGCTAATAATATGAATTAGATTGGTAATAATAAGAGTAATAAGTATAGTAATTGCCGTCCTATCGATCATATAAGCATAATATGGCGAATAATATCATTTAGATTGATAATAGTATGAGTAATAGGTATAGTAATTGTCGTTCTATCGATCATATAAGCATAATATGGCTAATAATCTGAGTTGGATTGATGATAATAAGAGTAATAAGTATAGTAATTGTCGTTCTATCGATCATATCTGCAGAATATGGTTAATAATATGAGATAGATTAATAATAATAAGAATAATAAGTATAGTAATTGTCGTTCTATCGACCATGGAAGCATAATATGGCTAATAATATGAGTTAGATTGATAATAATAAGAGTAATAAGTATAGTAATTGTCGTTCTATCGATCATATAAGCATAATATGGCGAATAATATGATTTAGACTGATAATAATAAGAGTAATAAGTATAGTAATTGTCGTTCTATCGATCATATAAGCATAATATGGCTAATAATATGAATTAGATTGGTAATAATAAGAGTAATAAGTATAGTAATTGTCGTTCTATCGATCATATAAGCATAATATGGCGAATAATATCATTTAGATTGATAATAGTATGAGTAATAGGTATAGTAATTGTCGTTCTATCGATCATATAAGCATAATATGGCTAATAATCTGAGTTAGATTGATGATAATAAGAGTAATAAGTATAGTAATTGTCGTTCTATCGATCATATCTGCAGAATATGGTTAATAATATGGGATAGATTAATAATAATAAGAATAATAAGTATAGTAATTGTCGTTCTATCGACCATGGAAGCATAATATGGCTAAAAATATGAGTTAGATTGATAATAATAAGAGTAATAAGTATAGTAATTGTCGTTCTATCGATCACATCTGCACAATATGGTTAATAATATGAGTTAGATTAGTAGTAATGAGTGTAATAAGTACAGTAATTGTCGTTCTATCGATCATATAAGCATAATATGGCTAATAATATGAGTTAGATTGATAATAATAAGAGTAATAACTATAGTAATTGCCGTTCTATCGATGATATAAGCATAATATGGCGAATAATATGATTTAGATTGATAATAATAAGAGTAATAAGTACAGTTATTGTCGTTCTGTCGATCATATAAGCATAATATCGCTAATAATATGAGTTAGCTTGATAATAATAAGAGTAATAAGTATAGTAATTGTCGTTCTATCGATCATATCTGCACAATATGGTTAATAATATGAGTTAGATTAATAGTAATGAGCGTAATAAGTATAGTAATTGTCGTTCTATCGATCATATAAGAGTAATATGACGAATAATATGATTTAGATTGATAATAATAAGAGTAATAAGTATAGTAATTGTCGTTCTATCGATCATATAAGCATAAGATGGCTAGTAATATGAATTAGATTGATAATAAAAAGAGTAATAAGTATAGTAATTGTCGTTCTATCGATCATATAAGCATAATATGGCTAATAATATGAATTAGATTGATAATAATAAGAGTAATAAGTATAGTAATTGTCGTTCTATCGATCATGTGAGCATAATATGGCGAATAATATCATTTAGATTGATAATAATATGAGTAATAAGTATAGTAATTGTCGTTCTATCGATCATATAAGCATAATATGGCTAATAATATGAGTTAGCTTGATAATAATAAGAGTAATAAGTATAGTAATTGTCGTTCTATCGATCATATAAGCATAATATGGCTAATAATATGAATTAGATTGATAATAATAAGAGTAATAAGTATAGTAATTGTCGTTCTATCGATCATATTAGCATAATATGGCGAATAATATCATTTAGATTGATAATAATATGAGTAATAAGTATAGTAATTGTCGTTCTATCGATCATATAAGCATAATATGGCTAATAATATGAGTTAGATTGATAATAATAAGAGTAATAAGTATAGTAATTGTCGTTCCATCGATCATATCTGCATAATATGGTTAACAATATGAGATAGATTAATAATAATAAGAATAATAAGTATAGTAATTGTCGTTCTATCGACCATGGAAGCATAATATGGCTAATAATATGAGTTAGATTGATAATGATAAGAGTAATAAGTATAGTAATTGTCGTTCTATCGATCATATAAGCATAATATGGCGAATAATATGATTTAGACTGATAATAATAAGAGTAATAAGTATAGTAATTGTCGTTCTATCGATCATATAAGCATAATATGGCTAATAATATGAATTAGATTGGTAATAATAAGAGTAATAAGTATAGTAATTGTCGTTCTATCGATCATATAAGCATAATATGGCGAATAATATCATTTAGATTGATAATAGTATGAGTAATAGGTATAGTAATTGTCGTTCTATCGATCATATAAGCATAATATGGCTAATAATCTGAGTTGGATTGATGATAATAAGAGTAATAAGTATAGTAATTGTCGTTCTATCGATCATATCTGCAGAATATGGTTAATAATATGAGACAGATTAATAATAATAAGAATAATAAGTATAGTAAATGTCGTTCTATCGACCATGGAAGCATAATATGGCTAATAATATGAGTTAGATTGATAATAATAAGTGTAATAAGTATAGTAACTGTCGTTCTATCGATCACATCTGCACAACATGGTTAATAATATGAGTTAGATTAGTAGTAATGAGTGTAATAAGTACAGTAATTGTCGTTCTATCGATCATATCTGCACAATATGGTTAATAATATGAGTTAGATTAATAGTAATGAGTGTAATACGTATAGTAATTGTCGTTCTATCGATCATATAAGCACAATATGGCTAATAATATGAGTTAGATTGATAAAAATAAGAGTAATAAGTATAGTAATTGTCGTTCTATCAATCATATAAGCATAATATGGTTAATAATATTTATTATATTAATAATAATATGAATAATAGGTATAGTAATTGTCGTTCTATCGACCATGGAAGCATAATATGGCTAATAATACGAGTTAGATTGATAATAATAAGAGTAATAAGTATAGTAATTGTCGTTCTATCGATCATATCTGCACAATATGGTTAATAATATGAGTTAGATTCATAGTAATGAGTGTAATAAGTATAGTAATTGTCGTACTATCGATCATATAAGAATAATATGGCGAATAATATGATTTAGATTGATAATAATAAGAGTAATAAGTATAGTAATTGTCGTTCTATCGATCATATAAGCATAATATGGCTAATAATATGAGCTAGATTGATAATAGTAAGAGTCATAAGTATAGTAATTGTCGTTCTATCGATCATATAAGCATAATATGGTTAATAACATTTATTAGATTAATAATAATATGAATAATAAGTATAGTAATTGTCGTTCTATCGACCATGGAAGCATAATATGGCTAATAATACGAGTTAGATTGATAATAATAAGAGTAATAAGTATATTAATTGCCGATCTATCGACCATATAAGCATAATATGGCGAATAACATGATTTAGATTGATAATAATAAGAGTAATAAGTATAGTAATTGTCGTTCTATCGATCACATAAGCATAATACGGCTAATAATATGAGTTAGCTTGATAATAATAAGAGTAATAAGTATAGTAATTGTCGTTCTATCGATCATATAAGCATAATATGGCTAATAATATGAGTTAGATTGATAATAATAAGAGTAATATGTATAGTAATTGCCGTTCTATCGACCATATAAGCATAATATGGCGAATAATATGATTTGGATTGATAATAATAAGAGTAATAAGTATAGTAATTGTCGTTCTATCGATCATATAAGCATAATATCGCTAATAATATGAGTTAGCTTGATAATAATAAGAGTAATAAGTATAGTAATTGTCGTTCTATCGATCATATCTGCACAATATGGTTAATAATATGAGTTAGATTAATAGTAATGAGTGTAATAAGTATAGTAATTGTCGTTCTATCGATCATATAAGAATAATATGGCGAATAATATGATTTAGATTGATAATAATAAGAGTAATAAGTATAGTAATTGTCGTTCTATCGATCATATTAGCATAATATGGCGAATAATATCATTTAGATTGATAATAATATGAGTAATAAGTATAGTAATTGTCGTTCTATAGATCATATAAGCATAATATGGCTAATAATATGAGTTAGATTGATAATAATAAGAGTAATAACTATAGTAATTGCCGTTCTATCGATCATATAAGCATAATATGGCGAATAATATGATTTAGATTGATAATAATAAGAGTAATAAGTATAGTAATTGTCGTTCTATCGATCATATAAGCATAATATGGCTAATAATATGAATTAGATTGATAATAATAAGAGTAATAAGTATAGTAATTGCCGTTCTATCGATCATATAAGCATAATATGGCGAATAATATGATTTAGATTGATAATAATAAGAGTAATAAGTATAGTAATTGTCGTTCTATCGATCATATAAGCATAATATCGCTAATAATATGAGTTAGCTTGATAATAATAAGAGTAATAAGTATAGTAATTGTCGTTCTATCGATCATATCTGCATAATATGGTTAATAATATGAGATAGATTAATAATAATATGAATAATAAGTATAGTAATTGTCGTTCTATCGACCATGGAAGCATAATATGGCTAATAATATGAGTTAGATTGATAATAATAAGAGTAATAACTATAGTAATTGCCGTTCTATCGATCATATAAGCATAATATGGCTAATAATATCATTTAGATTGATAATAATATGAGTAATAAGTATAGTAATTGTCGTTCTATCGATCATATAAGCATTATATGGCTAATAATATGAGTTAGCTTGATAATAATAAGAGTAATAAGTTTAGTAATTGTCGTTCTATCGATCATATAAGCATAATGTGGCTAATAATATGAATTAGATTGATAATAATAAGAGTAATAAGTATAGTAATTGTCGTTCTATCGATCATATCTGCATAATATGGTTAATAACATGAGATAGATTAATAATAATATGAATAATAAGTATAGTAATTGTCGTTCTATCGACCATGGAAGCATAATATGGCTAATAATATGAGTTAGATTGATAATAATAAGAGTAATAACTATAGTAATTGCCGTTCTATCGATCATATAAGCATAATATGGCTAATAATATGAGTTAGATTGATAATAATAAGAGTAATAACTATAGTAATTGCCGTTCTATCGATCATATAAGCATAATATGGCGAATAATATGAATTAGATTGATAATAATAAGAGTAATAAGTATAGTAATTGTCGTTCTATCGATCATATTAGCATAATATGGCGAATAATATCATTTAGATTGATAATAATATGAGTAATAAGTATAGTAATTGTCGTTCTATAGATCATATAAGCATAATATGGCTAATAATATGTGTTAGATTGATAATAATAGGAGTAATAACTATAGTAATTGCCGTTCTATCGATCATATAAGCATAATATGGCGAATAATATGATTTAGATTGATAATAATAAGAGTAATAAGTATAGTAATTGTCGTTCTATCGATCATATAAGCATAATATGGCTAATAATATGAATTAGATTGATAATAATAAGAGTAATAAGTATAGTAATTGCCGTTCTATCGATCATATAAGCATAATATGGCGAATAATATGATTTAGATTGATAATAATAAGAGTAATAAGTATAGTAATTGTCGTTCTATCGATCATATAAGCATAATATCGCTAATAATATGAGTTAGCTTGATAATAATAAGAGTAATAAGTATAGTAATTGTCGTTCTATCGATCATATCTGCATAATATGGTTAATAATATGAGATAGATTAATAATAATATGAATAATAAGTATAGTAATTGTCGTTCTATCGACCATGGAAGCATAATATGGCTAATAATATGAGTTAGATTGATAATAATAAGAGTAATAACTATAGTAATTGCCGTTCTATCGATCATATAAGCATAATATGGCTAATAATATCATTTAGATTGATAATAATAAGAGTAATAACTATAGTAATTGCCGTTCTATCGATCATATAAGCATAATATGGCTAATAATATCATTTAGATTGATAATAATATGAGTAATAAGTATAGTAATTGTCGTTCTATCGATCATATAAGCATTATATGGCTAATAATATGAGTTAGCTTGATAATAATAAGAGTAATAAGTATAGTAATTGTCGTTCTATCGATCATATAAGCATAATATGGCGAATAATATCATTTAGATTGATAATAGTATGAGTAATAGGTATAGTAATTGTCGTTCTATCGATCATATAAGCATAATATGGCTAATAATCTGAGTTGGATTGATGATAATAAGAGTAATAAGTATAGTAATTGTCGTTCTATCGATCATATCTGCAGAATATGGTTAATAATATGAGACAGATTAATAATAATAAGAATAATAAGTATAGTAATTGTCGTTCTATCGACCATGGAAGCATAATATGGCTAATAATATGAGTTAGATTGATAATAATAAGTGTAATAAGTATAGTAATTGTCGTTCTATCGATCACATCTGCACAACATGGTTAATAATATGAGTTAGATTAGTAGTAATGAGTGTAATAAGTACAGTAATTGTCGTTCTATCGATCATATAAGCATAATATGGCTAATAATATGAGTTAGATTGATAATAATAAGAGTAATAACTATAGTAATTGCCGTTCTATCGATGATATAAGCATAATATGGCGAATAATATGATTTAGATTGATAATAATAAGAGTAATAAGTACAGTAATTGTCGTTCTGTCGATCATATAAGCATAATATCGCTAATAATATGAGTTAGCTTGATAATAATAAGAGTAATAAGTATAGTAATTGTCGTTCTATCGATCATATCTGCACAATATGGTTAATAATATGAGTTAGATTAATAGTAATGAGTGTAATACGTATAGTAATTGTCGTTCTATCGATCATATAAGCACAATATGGCTAATAATATGAGTTAGATTGATAAAAATAAGAGTAATAAGTATAGTAATTGTCGTTCTATCAATCATATAAGCATAATATGGTTAATAATATTTATTATATTAATAATAATATGAATAATAGGTATAGTAATTGTCGTTCTATCGACCATGGAAGCATAATATGGCTAATAATACGAGTTAGATTGATAATAATAAGAGTAATAAGTATAGTAATTGTCGTTCTATCGATCATATCTGCACAATATGGTTAATAATATGAGTTAGATTCATAGTAATGAGTGTAATAAGTATAGTAATTGTCGTACTATCGATCATATAAGAATAATATGGCGAATAATATGATTTAGATTGATAATAATAAGAGTAATAAGTATAGTAATTGTCGTTCTATCGATCATATAAGCATAATATGGCTAATAATATGAGCTAGATTGATAATAGTAAGAGTCATAAGTATAGTAATTGTCGTTCTATCGATCATATAAGCATAATATGGTTAATAACATTTATTAGATTAATAATAATATGAATAATAAGTATAGTAATTGTCGTTCTATCGACCATGGAAGCATAATATGGCTAATAATACGAGTTAGATTGATAATAATAAGAGTAATAAGTATATTAATTGCCGTTCTATCGACCATATAAGCATAATATGGCGAATAACATGATTTAGATTGATAATAATAAGAGTAATAAGTATAGTAATTGTCGTTCTATCGATCACATAAGCATAATACGGCTAATAATATGAGTTAGCTTGATAATAATAAGAGTAATAAGTATAGTAATTGTCGTTCTATCGATCATATAAGCATAATATGGCTAATAATATGAGTTAGATTGATAATAATAAGAGTAATATGTATAGTAATTGCCGTTCTATCGACCATATAAGCATAATATGGCGAATAATATGATTTGGATTGATAATAATAAGAGTAATAAGTATAGTAATTGTCGTTCTATCGATCATATAAGCATAATATCGCTAATAATATGAGTTAGCTTGATAATAATAAGAGTAATAAGTATAGTAATTGTCGTTCTATCGATCATATCTGCACAATATGGTTAATAATATGAGTTAGATTAATAGTAATGAGTGTAATAAGTATAGTAATTGTCGTTCTATCGATCATATAAGAATAATATGGCGAATAATATGATTTAGATTGATAATAATAAGAGTAATAAGTATAGTAATTGTCGTTCTATCGATCATATTAGCATAATATGGCGAATAATATCATTTAGATTGATAATAATATGAGTAATAAGTATAGTAATTGTCGTTCTATAGATCATATAAGCATAATATGGCTAATAATATGAGTTAGATTGATAATAATAAGAGTAATAACTATAGTAATTGCCGTTCTATCGATCATATAAGCATAATATGGCGAATAATATGATTTAGATTGATAATAATAAGAGTAATAAGTATAGTAATTGTCGTTCTATCGATCATATAAGCATAATATGGCTAATAATATGAATTAGATTGATAATAATAAGAGTAATAAGTATAGTAATTGCCGTTCTATCGATCATATAAGCATAATATGGCGAATAATATGATTTAGATTGATAATAATAAGAGTAATAAGTATAGTAATTGTCGTTCTATCGATCATATAAGCATAATATCGCTAATAATATGAGTTAGCTTGATAATAATAAGAGTAATAAGTATAGTAATTGTCGTTCTATCGATCATATCTGCATAATATGGTTAATAATATGAGATAGATTAATAATAATATGAATAATAAGTATAGTAATTGTCGTTCTATCGACCATGGAAGCATAATATGGCTAATAATATGAGTTAGATTGATAATAATAAGAGTAATAACTATAGTAATTGCCGTTCTATCGATCATATAAGCATAATATGGCTAATAATATCATTTAGATTGATAATAATAAGAGTAATAAGTATAGTAATTGTCGTTCTATCGATCATATAAGCATTATATGGCTAATAATATGAGTTAGCTTGATAATAATAAGAGTAATAAGTTTAGTAATTGTCGTTCTATCGATCATATAAGCATAATGTGGCTAATAATATGAATTAGATTGATAATAATAAGAGTAATAAGTATAGTAATTGTCGTTCTATCGATCATATCTGCATAATATGGTTAATAACATGAGATAGATTAATAATAATATGAATAATAAGTATAGTAATTGTCGTTCTATCGACCATGGAAGCATAATATGGCTAATAATATGAGTTAGATTGATAATAATAAGAGTAATAACTATAGTAATTGCCGTTCTATCGATCATATTAGCATAATATGGCGAATAATATCATTTAGATTGATAATAATATGAGTAATAAGTATAGTAATTGTCGTTCTATAGATCATATAAGCATAATATGGCTAATAATATGTGTTAGATTGATAATAATAGGAGTAATAAGTATAGTAATTGTCGTTCTATCGATCATATAAGCATAATATCGCTAATAATATGAGTTAGCTTGATAATAATAAGAGTAATAAGTATAGTAATTGTCGTTCTATCGATCATATCTGCATAATATGGTTAATAATATGAGATAGATTAATAATAATATGAATAATAAGTATAGTAATTGTCGTTCTATCGACCATGGAAGCATAATATGGCTAATAATATGAGTTAGATTGATAATAATAAGAGTAATAACTATAGTAATTGCCGTTCTATCGATCATATAAGCATAATATGGCTAATAATATCATTTAGATTGATAATAATATGAGTAATAAGTATAGTAATTGTCGTTCTATCGATCATATAAGCATTATATGGCTAATAATATGAGTTAGCTTGATAATAATAAGAGTAATAAGTTTAGTAATTGTCGTTCTATCGATCATATAAGCATAATGTGGCTAATAATATGAATTAGATTGATAATAATAAGAGTAATAAGTATAGTAATTGTCGTTCTATCGATCATATAAGCATAATATCGCTAATAATATGAGTTAGCTTGATAATAATAAGAGTAATAAGTATAGTAATTGTCGTTCTATCGATCATATCTGCACAATATGGTTAATAATATGAGTTAGATTAATAGTAATGAGTGTAATAAGTATAGTAATTGTCGTTCTTTCGATCATATAAGAATAATATGGAGAATAATATGATTTAGATTGATAATAATAAGAGTAATAAGTATAGTAATTGTCGTTCTATCGATCATATAAGCATAATATGGCTAATAATATGAGTTAGATTGATAATAATAAGAGTAATAAGTGTAGTAGTTGTCGTTCTATCGATCATATAAGCATAATATGGTTAATAATATGAGTTAGATTAATAATAATAAGAGTAATAAGTATAGTAATTGTCGTTCTATCGATCATATGAGCATAATATGGCGAATAATATCATTTAGATTGATAATAATATGAGTAATAAGTATAGTAATTGTCGTTCTATCGATCATATAAGCATAATATGGCTAATAATATGAGTTAGCTTGATAATAATAAGAGTAATAAGTTTAGTAATTGTCGTTCTATCGATCGTATAAGCATAATATGGCTAATAATATGAATTAGATTGATAATAATAAGAGTAATAAGTATAGTAATTGTCGTTCTATCGATCATATTAGCATAATATGGCGAATAATATCATTTAGATTGATAATAATATGAGTAATAATTATAGTAATTGTCGTTCTATCGATCATATAAGCATAATATGGCTAATAATATGAATTAGATTGATAATAATAAGAGTAATAAGTATAGTAATTGTCGTTCTATCGATCATATAAGCATTATATGGCTAATAATATGAGTTAGCTTGATAATAATAAGAGTAATAAGTTTAGTAATTGTCGTTCTATCGATCATATAAGCATAATGTGGCTAATAATATGAATTAGATTGATAATAATAAGAGTAATAAGTATAGTAATTGTCGTTCTATCGATCATATCTGCATAATATGGTTAATAACATGAGATAGATTAATAATAATATGAATAATAAGTATAGTAATTGTCGTTCTATCGACCATGGAAGCATAATATGGCTAATAATATGAGTTAGATTGATAATAATAAGAGTAATAACTATAGTAATTGCCGTTCTATCGATCATATAAGCATAATATGGCTAATAATATGAGTTAGATTGATAATAATAAGAGTAATAACTATAGTAATTGCCGTTCTATCGATCATATAAGCATAATATGGCGAATAATATGAATTAGATTGATAATAATAAGAGTAATAAGTATAGTAATTGTCGTTCTATCGATCATATTAGCATAATATGGCGAATAATATCATTTAGATTGATAATAATATGAGTAATAAGTATAGTAATTGTCGTTCTATAGATCATATAAGCATAATATGGCTAATAATATGAGTTAGATTGATAATAATAGGAGTAATAACTATAGTAATTGCCGTTCTATCGATCATATAAGCATAATATGGCGAATAATATGATTTAGATTGATAATAATAAGAGTAATAAGTATAGTAATTGTCGTTCTATCGATCATATAAGCATAATATGGCTAATAATATGAATTAGATTGATAATAATAAGAGTAATAAGTATAGTAATTGCCGTTCTATCGATCATATAAGCATAATATGGCGAATAATATGATTTAGATTGATAATAATAAGAGTAATAAGTATAGTAATTGTCGTTCTATCGATCATATAAGCATAATATCGCTAATAATATGAGTTAGCTTGATAATAATAAGAGTAATAAGTATAGTAATTGTCGTTCTATCGATCATATCTGCATAATATGGTTAATAATATGAGATAGATTAATAATAATATGAATAATAAGTATAGTAATTGTCGTTCTATCGACCATGGAAGCATAATATTGCTAATAATATGAGTTGGATTGATAATAATAAGAGTAATAACTATAGTAATTGCCGTTCTATCGATCATATAAGCATAATATGGCTAATAATATCATTTAGATTGATAATAATATGAGTAATAAGTATAGTAATTGTCGTTCTATCGATCATATAAGCATTATATGGCTAATAATATGAGTTAGCTTGATAATAATAAGAGTAATAAGTTTAGTAATTGTCGTTCTATCGATCATATAAGCATAATGTGGCTAATAATATGAATTAGATTGATAATAATAAGAGTAATAAGTATAGTAATTGTCGTTCTATTGATCATATAAGCATAATATCGCTAATAATATGAGTTAGCTTGATAATAATAAGAGTAATAAGTATAGTAATTGTCGTTCTATCGATCATATCTGCACAATATGGTTAATAATATGAGTTAGATTAATAGTAATGAGTGTAATAAGTATAGTAATTGTCGTTCTTTCGATCATATAAGAATAATATGGAGAATAATATGATTTAGATTGATAATAATAAGAGTAATAAGTATAGTAATTGTCGTTCTATCGATCATATAAGCATAATATGGCTAATAATATGAGTTAGATTGATAATAATAAGAGTAATAAGTGTAGTAGTTGTCGTTCTATCGATCATATAAGCATAATATGGTTAATAATATGAGTTAGATTAATAATAATAAGAGTAATAAGTATAGTAATTGTCGTTCTATCGATCATATGAGCATAATATGGCGAATAATATCATTTAGATTGATAATAATATGAGTAATAAGTATAGTAATTGTCGTTCTATCGATCATATAAGCATAATATGGCTAATAATATGAGTTAGCTTGATAATAATAAGAGTAATAAGTTTAGTAATTGTCGTTCTATCGATCGTATAAGCATAATATGGCTAATAATATGAATTAGATTGATAATAATAAGAGTAATCAGTATAGTAATTGTCGTTCTATCGATCATATTAGCATAATATGGCGAAATAATATCATTTAGATTGATAATAATATGAGTAATAATTATAGTAATTGTCGTTCTATCGATCATATAAGCATAATATGGCTAATAATATGAATTAGATTGATAATAATAAGAGTAATAAGTATAGTAATTGTCGTTCTATCGATCATATAAGCATAATGTGGCTAATAATATGAATTAGATTGATAATAATAAGAGTAATAAGTATAGTAATTGTCGTTCTATCGATCATATTAGCATAATATGGCGAATAATATCATTTAGATTGATAATAATATGAGTAATAAGTATAGTAATTGTCGTTCTATCGATCATATAAGCATAATATGGCTAATAATATGAGTTAGATTGATAATAATAAGAGTAATAACTATAGTAATTGCCGTTCTATCGATCATATAAGCATAATATCGCTAATAATATGAGTTAGCTTGATAATAATAAGAGTAATAAGTATAGTAATTGTCGTTCTATCGATCATATCTGCACAATATGGTTAATAATATGAGTTAGATTAATAGTAATGAGTGTAATAAGTATAGTAATTGTCGTTCTATCGATCATATAAGAGTAATATGACGAATAATATGATTTAGATTGATAATAATAAGAGTAATAAGTATAGTAATTGTCGTTCTATCGATCATATAAGCATACTATGGCTAATAATATGAATTAGATTGATAATAAAAAGAGTAATAAGTATAGTAATTGTCGTTCTATCGATCATATAAGCATAATATGGCTAATAATATGAATTAGATTGATAATAATAAGAGTAATAAGTATAGTAATTGTCGTTCTATCGATCATATAAGCATAATATGGCTAATAATATGAATTAGATTGATAATAATAAGAGTAATAAGTATAGTAATTGTCGTTTTATCGACCATGGAAGCATAATATGGCTAATAATATGAGTTAGATTGATAATAATAAGAGTAATAACTATAGTAATTGCCGTTCTATCGATCATATAAGCATAATATGGCGAATAATATGATTTAGATTGATAATAATAAGAGTAATAAGTATAGTAATTGTCGTTCTATCGATCATATAAGCATAATATGGCTAATAATATGAATTAGATTGATAATAATAAGAGTAATAAGTATAGTAATTGCCGTTCTATCGATCATATAAGCATAATATGGCTAATAATATCATTTAGATTGATAATAATATGAGTAATAAGTATAGTAATTGTCGTTCTATCGATCATATAAGCATTATATGGCTAATAATATGAGTTAGCTTGATAATAATAAGAGTAATAAGTTTAGTAATTGTCGTTCTATCGATCATATAAGCATAATGTGGCTAATAATATGAATTAGATTGATAATAATAAGAGTAATAAGTATAGTAATTGTCGTTCTATCGATCATATAAGCATAATATCGCTAATAATATGAGTTAGCTTGATAATAATAAGAGTAATAAGTATAGTAATTGTCGTTCTATCGATCATATCTGCACAATATGGTTAATAATATGAGTTAGATTAATAGTAATGAGTGTAATAAGTATAGTAATTGTCGTTCTATCGATCATATAAGAGTAATATGACGAATAATATGATTTAGATTGATAATAATAAGAGTAATAACTATAGTAATTGCCGTTCTATCGATCATATAAGCATAATATCGCTAATAATATGAGTTAGCTTGATAATAATAAGAGTAATAAGTATAGTAATTGTCGTTCTATCGATCATATCTGCACAATATGGTTAATAATATGAGTTAGATTAATAGTAATGAGTGTAATAAGTATAGTAATTGTCGTTCTATCGATCATATAAGAGTAATATGACGAATAATATGATTTAGATTGATAATAATAAGACTAATAAGTATAGTAATTGTCGTTCTATCGATCATATAAGCATACTATGGCTAATAATATGAATTAGATTGATAATAAAAAGAGTAATAAGTATAGTAATTGTCGTTCTATCGATCATATAAACATAATATGGCTAATAATATGAATTAGATTGATAATAATAAGAGTAATAAGTATAGTAATTGTCGTTCTATCGATCATATAAGCATAATATGGCTAATAATATGAATTAGATTGATAATAATAAGAGTAATAAGTATAGTAATTGTCGTTTTATCGACCATGGAAGCATAATATGGCTAATAATATGAGTTAGATTGATAATAATAAGAGTAATAAGTATAGTAATTGTCGTTCTATCGATCATATAAGCATAATATGGCTAATAATATGAATTAGATTGATAATAATAAGAGTAATAAGTATAGTAATTGTCGTTTTATCGACCATGGAAGCATAATATGGCTAATAATATGAGTTAGATTGATAATAATAAGAGTAATAACTATAGTAATTGCCGTTCTATCGATCATATAAGCATAATATGGCGAATAATATGATTTAGATTGATAATAATAAGAGTAATAAGTATAGTAATTGTCGTTCTATCGATCATATAAGCATAATATCTCTAATAATATGAGTAAGCTTGATAATAATAAGAGTCATAAGTATAGTAATTGTCGTTCTATCGATCATATCTGCACAATATGGTTAATAATATGAGTTAGATTAATAGTAATGAGTGTAATAAGTATAGTAATTGTCGTTCTATCGATCATATAAGCACAATATGGCTAATAATATGAGTTAGATTGATAATAATAAGAGTAATAAGTATAGTAATTGTCGTTCTATCAATCATATAAGCATAATATGGTTAATAATATTTATTATACTAATAATAATATGAATAATAGGTATAGTAATTGTCGTTCTATCGACCATGGAAGCATAATATGGCTAATAATACGAGTTAGATTGATAATAATAAGAGTAATAAGTATAGTAATTGTCGTTCTATCGATCATATTAGCATAATATGGCGAATAATATCATTTAGATTGATAATAATATGAGTAATAAGTATAGTAATTGTCGTTCTATAGATCATATAAGCATAATATGGCTAATAATATGAGTTAGATTGATAATAATAGGAGTAATAACTATAGTAATTGCCGTTCTATCGATCATATAAGCATAATATGGCGAATAATATGATTTAGATTGATAATAATAAGAGTAATAAGTATAGTAATTGTCGTTCTATCGATCATATAAGCATAATATGGCTAATAATATGAATTAGATTGATAATAATAAGAGTAATAAGTATAGTAATTGCCGTTCTATCGATCATATAAGCATAATATGGCGAATAATATGATTTAGATTGATAATAATAAGAGTAATAAGTATAGTAATTGTCGTTCTATCGATCATATAAGCATAATATCGCTAATAATATGAGTTAGCTTGATAATAATAAGAGTAATAAGTATAGTAATTGTCGTTCTATCGATCATATCTGCATAATATGGTTAATAATATGAGATAGATTAATAATAATATGAATAATAAGTATAGTAATTGTCGTTCTATCGACCATGGAAGCATAATATTGCTAATAATATGAGTTGGATTGATAATAATAAGAGTAATAACTATAGTAATTGCCGTTCTATCGATCATATAAGCATAATATGGCTAATAATATCATTTAGATTGATAATAATATGAGTAATAAGTATAGTAATTGTCGTTCTATCGATCATATAAGCATTATATGGCTAATAATATGAGTTAGCTTGATAATAATAAGAGTAATAAGTTTAGTAATTGTCGTTCTATCGATCATATAAGCATAATGTGGCTAATAATATGAATTAGATTGATAATAATAAGAGTAATAAGTATAGTAATTGTCGTTCTATTGATCATATAAGCATAATATCGCTAATAATATGAGTTAGCTTGATAATAATAAGAGTAATAAGTATAGTAATTGTCGTTCTATCGATCATATCTGCACAATATGGTTAATAATATGAGTTAGATTAATAGTAATGAGTGTAATAAGTATAGTAATTGTCGTTCTTTCGATCATATAAGAATAATATGGAGAATAATATGATTTAGATTGATAATAATAAGAGTAATAAGTATAGTAATTGTCGTTCTATCGATCATATAAGCATAATATGGCTAATAATATGAGTTAGATTGATAATAATAAGAGTAATAAGTGTAGTAGTTGTCGTTCTATCGATCATATAAGCATAATATGGTTAATAATATGAGTTAGATTAATAATAATAAGAGTAATAAGTATAGTAATTGTCGTTCTATCGATCATATGAGCATAATATGGCGAATAATATCATTTAGATTGATAATAATATGAGTAATAAGTATAGTAATTGTCGTTCTATCGATCATATAAGCATAATATGGCTAATAATATGAGTTAGCTTGATAATAATAAGAGTAATAAGTTTAGTAATTGTCGTTCTATCGATCGTATAAGCATAATATGGCTAATAATATGAATTAGATTGATAATAATAAGAGTAATAAGTATAGTAATTGTCGTTCTATCGATCATATTAGCATAATATGGCGAATAATATCATTTAGATTGATAATAATATGAGTAATAATTATAGTAATTGTCGTTCTATCGATCATATAAGCATAATATGGCTAATAATATGAATTAGATTGATAATAATAAGAGTAATAAGTATAGTAATTGTCGTTCTATCGATCATATAAGCATAATGTGGCTAATAATATGAATTAGATTGATAATAATAAGAGTAATAAGTATAGTAATTGTCGTTCTATCGATCATATTAGCATAATATGGCGAATAATATCATTTAGATTGATAATAATATGAGTAATAAGTATAGTAATTGTCGTTCTATCGATCATATAAGCATAATATGGCTAATAATATGAGTTAGATTGATAATAATAAGAGTAATAACTATAGTAATTGCCGTTCTATCGATCATATAAGCATAATATCGCTAATAATATGAGTTAGCTTGATAATAATAAGAGTAATAAGTATAGTAATTGTCGTTCTATCGATCATATCTGCACAATATGGTTAATAATATGAGTTAGATTAATAGTAATGAGTGTAATAAGTATAGTAATTGTCGTTCTATCGATCATATAAGAGTAATATGACGAATAATATGATTTAGATTGATAATAATAAGAGTAATAAGTATAGTAATTGTCGTTCTATCGATCATATAAGCATACTATGGCTAATAATATGAATTAGATTGATAATAAAAAGAGTAATAAGTATAGTAATTGTCGTTCTATCGATCATATAAGCATAATATGGCTAATAATATGAATTAGATTGATAATAATAAGAGTAATAAGTATAGTAATTGTCGTTCTATCGATCATATAAGCATAATATGGCTAATAATATGAATTAGATTGATAATAATAAGAGTAATAAGTATAGTAATTGTCGTTTTATCGACCATGGAAGCATAATATGGCTAATAATATGAGTTAGATTGATAATAATAAGAGTAATAACTATAGTAATTGCCGTTCTATCGATCATATAAGCATAATATGGCGAATAATATGATTTAGATTAATAATAATAAGAGTAATAAGTATAGTAATTGTCGTTCTATCGATCATATAAGCATAATATGGCTAATAATATGAATTAGATTGATAATAATAAGAGTAATAAGTATAGTAATTGCCGTTCTATCGATCATATAAGCATAATATGGCTAATAATATCATTTAGATTGATAATAATATGAGTAATAAGTATAGTAATTGTCGTTCTATCGATCATATAAGCATTATATGGCTAATAATATGAGTTAGCTTGATAATAATAAGAGTAATAAGTTTAGTAATTGTCGTTCTATCGATCATATAAGCATAATGTGGCTAATAATATGAATTAGATTGATAATAATAAGAGTAATAAGTATAGTAATTGTCGTTCTATCGATCATATAAGCATAATATCGCTAATAATATGAGTTAGCTTGATAATAATAAGAGTAATAAGTATAGTAATTGTCGTTCTATCGATCATATCTGCACAATATGGTTAATAATATGAGTTAGATTAATAGTAATGAGTGTAATAAGTATAGTAATTGTCGTTCTATCGATCATATAAGAGTAATATGACGAATAATATGATTTAGATTGATAATAATAAGAGTAATAACTATAGTAATTGCCGTTCTATCGATCATATAAGCATAATATCGCTAATAATATGAGTTAGCTTGATAATAATAAGAGTAATAAGTATAGTAATTGTCGTTCTATCGATCATATCTGCACAATATGGTTAATAATATGAGTTAGATTAATAGTAATGAGTGTAATAAGTATAGTAATTGTCGTTCTATCGATCATATAAGAGTAATATGACGAATAATATGATTTAGATTGATAATAATAAGACTAATAAGTATAGTAATTGTCGTTCTATCGATCATATAAGCATACTATGGCTAATAATATGAATTAGATTGATAATAAAAAGAGTAATAAGTATAGTAATTGTCGTTCTATCGATCATATAAACATAATATGGCTAATAATATGAATTAGATTGATAATAATAAGAGTAATAAGTATAGTAATTGTCGTTCTATCGATCATATAAGCATAATATGGCTAATAATATGAATTAGATTGATAATAATAAGAGTAATAAGTATAGTAATTGTCGTTTTATCGACCATGGAAGCATAATATGGCTAATAATATGAGTTAGATTGATAATAATAAGAGTAATAAGTATAGTAATTGTCGTTCTATCGATCATATAAGCATAATATGGCTAATAATATGAATTAGATTGATAATAATAAGAGTAATAAGTATAGTAATTGTCGTTTTATCGACCATGGAAGCATAATATGGCTAATAATATGAGTTAGATTGATAATAATAAGAGTAATAACTATAGTAATTGCCGTTCTATCGATCATATAAGCATAATATGGCGAATAATATGATTTAGATTGATAATAATAAGAGTAATAAGTATAGTAATTGTCGTTCTATCGATCATATAAGCATAATATCTCTAATAATATGAGTAAGCTTGATAATAATAAGAGTCATAAGTATAGTAATTGTCGTTCTATCGATCATATCTGCACAATATGGTTAATAATATGAGTTAGATTAATAGTAATGAGTGTAATAAGTATAGTAATTGTCGTTCTATCGATCATATAAGCACAATATGGCTAATAATATGAGTTAGATTGATAATAATAAGAGTAATAAGTATAGTAATTGTCGTTCTATCAATCATATAAGCATAATATGGTTAATAATATTTATTATACTAATAATAATATGAATAATAGGTATAGTAATTGTCGTTCTATCGACCATGGAAGCATAATATGGCTAATAATACGAGTTAGATTGATAATAATAAGAGTAATAAGTATAGTAATTGTCGTTCTATCGATCATATCTGCACAATATGGTTAATAATATGAGTTAGATTCATAGTAATGAGTGTAATAAGTATAGTAATTGTCGTACTATCGATCATATAAGAATAATATGGCGAATAATATGATTTAGATTGATAATAATAAGAGTAATAAGTATAGTAATTGTCGTTCTATCGATCATATAAGCATAATATGGCTAATAATATGAGCTAGATTGATAATAGTAAGAGTCATAAGTATAGTAATTGTCGTTCTATCGATCATATAAGCATAATATGGTTAATAACATTTATTAGATTAATAATAATATGAATAATAAGTATAGTAATTGTCGTTCTATCGACCATGGAAGCATAATATGGCTAATAATACGAGTTAGATTGATAATAATAAGAGTAATAAGTATATTAATTGCCGTTCTATCGACCATATAAGCATAATATGGCGAATAACATGATTTAGATTGATAATAATAAGAGTAATAAGTATAGTAATTGTCGTTCTATCGATCACATAAGCATAATACGGCTAATAATATGAGTTAGCTTGATAATAATAAGAGTAATAAGTATAGTAATTGTCGTTCTATCGATCATATCTGCACAATATGGTTAATAATATGAGTTAGATTAATAGTAATGAGTGCAATAAGTATAGTAATTGTCGTTCTATCGATCATATAAGCATAATATGGCTAATAATATGAGTTAGATTGATAATAATAAGAGTAATATGTATAGTAATTGCCGTTCTATCGACCATATAAGCATAATATGGCGAATAATATGATTTGGATTGATAATAATAAGAGTAATAAGTATAGTAATTGTCGTTATATCGATCATATAAGCATAATATGGCTAGTAATATGAGCTATATTGATAATAGTAAGAGTCATAAGTATAGTAATTGTCGTTCTATCGATCATATAAGCATAATATGGTTAATAACATTTATTAGATTAATAATAATATGAATAATAAGTATAGTAATTGTCGTTCTATCGACCATGGAAGCATAATATGGCTAATAATACGAGTTAGATTGATAATAATAAGAGTAATAAGTATATTAATTGCCGTTCTATCGACCATATAAGCATAATATGGCGAATAACATGATTTAGATTGATAATAATCAGAGTAATAAGTATAGTAATTGTCGTTCTATCGATCACATAAGCATAATACGGCTAATAATATGAGTTAGCTTGATAATAATAAGAGTAATAAGTATAGTAATTGTCGTTCTATCGATCATATCTGCACAATATGGTTAATAATATGAGTTAGATTAATAGTAATGAGTGCAATAAGTATAGTAATTGTCGTTCTATCGATCATATAAGCATAATATGGCTAATAATATGAGTTAGATTGATAATAATAAGAGTAATATGTATAGTAATTGCCGTTCTATCGACCATATAAGCATAATATGGCGAATAATATGATTTGGATTGATAATAATAAGAGTAATAAGTATAGTAATTGTCGTTCTATCGATCATATAAGCATAATATCGCTAATAATATGAGTTAGCTTGATAATAATAAGAGTAATAAGTATAGTAATTGTCGTTCTATCGATCATATCTGCACAATATGGTTAATAATATGAGTTAGATTAATAGTAATGAGTGTAATAAGTATAGTAATTGTCGTTCTATCGATCATATAAGAATAATATGGCGAATAATATGATTTAGATTGATAATAATAAGAGTAATAAGTATAGTAATTGTCGTTCTATCGATCATATAAGCATAATATGGCTAATAATATGAGTTAGATTGCTAATAACAAGAGTAATAAGTATAGTAATTGTCGTTCTATCGATCATATAAGCATAATATGGTTAATAATATGAGTTAGATTAATAATAATAAGAGTAATAAGTATAGTAATTGTCGTTCTATCGATCATATGAGCATAATATGGCGAATAATATCATTTAGATTGATAATAATATGAGTAATAAGTATAGTAATTGTCGTTCTATCGATCATATAAGCATTATATGGCTAATAATATGAGTTAGCTTGATAATAATAAGAGTAATAAGTTTAGTAATTGTCGTTCTATCGATCATATAAGCATAATATGGCTAATAATATGAATTAGATTGATAATAATAAGAGTAATAAGTATAGTAATTGTCGTTCTATCGATCATATTAGCATAATATGGCGAATAATATCATTTAGATTGATAATAATATGAGTAATTATTACAGTAATTGTCGTTCTATCGATCATATAAGCGTAATATGGCTAATAATATGAATTAGATTGATAATAATAAGAGTAATAAGTATAGTAATTGTCGTTCTATCGATCATATAAGCATAATGTGGCTAATAATATGAATTAGATTGATAATAATAAGAGTAATAAGTATAGTAATTGTCGTTCTATCGATCATATAAGCATAATATCGCTAATAATATGAGTTAGCTTGATAATAATAAGAGTAATAAGTATAGTAATTGTCGTTCTATCGATCATATCTGCACAGTATGGTTAATAATATGAGTTAGATTAATAGTAATGAGTGTAATAAGTATAGTAATTGTCGTTCTTTCGATCATATAAGAATAATATGGAGAATAATATGATTTAGATTGATAATAATAAGAGTAATAAGTATAGTAATTGTCGTTCTATCGATCATATAAGCATAATATGGCTAATAATATGAGTTAGATTGATAATAATAAGAGTAATAAGTATAGTAGTTGTCGTTCTATCGATCATATAAGCATAATATGGTTAATAATATGAGTTAGATTAATAATAATAAGAGTAATAAGTATAGTAATTGTCGTTCTATCGATCATACGAGCATAATATGGCGAATAATATCATTTAGATTGATAATAATATGAGTAATAAGTATAGTAATTGTCGTTCTATCGATCATATAAGCATAATATGGCTAATAATATGAGTTAGCTTGATAATAATAAGAGTAATAATTTTGGTAATTGTCGTTCTATCGATCGTATAAGCATAATATGGCTAATAATATGAATTAGATTGATAATAATAAGAGTAATAAGTATAGTAATTGTCGTTCTATCGATCATATAAGCATAATGTGGCTAATAATATGAATTAGATTGATAATAATAAGAGTAATAAGTATAGTAATTGTCGTTCTATCGATCATATTAGCATAATATGGCGAATAATATCATTTAGATTGATAATAATATGAGTAATAAGTATAGTAATTGTCGTTCTATCGATCATATAAGCATAATATGGCTAATAATATGAGTTAGATTGATAATAATAAGAGTAATAACTATAGTAATTGCCGTTCTATCGATAATATAAGCATAATATGGCTAATAATATGAGTTAGATTGATAATAATAAGAGTAATAACTATAGTAATTGCCGTTCTATCGATCATATAAGCATAATATGGCGAATAATATGAATTAGATTGATAATAATAAGAGTAATAAGTATAGTAATTGTCGTTCTATCGATCATATTAGCATAATATGGCGAATAATATCATTTAGATTGATAATAATATGAGTAATAAGTATAGTAATTGTCGTTCTATCGATCATATAAGCATAATATGGCTAATAATATGAGTTAGATTGATAATAATAAGAGTAATAACTATAGTAATTGCCGTTCTATCGATCATATAAGCATAATATGGCGAATAATATGATTTAGATTGATAATAATAAGAGTAATAAGTATAGTAATTGTCGTTCTATCGATCATATAAGCATAATATGGCTAATAATATGAATTAGATTGATAATAATAAGAGTAATAACTATAGTAATTGTCGTTCTATCGATCATATAAGCATAATGTGGCTAATAATATGAATTAGATTGATAATAATAAGAGTAATAAGTATAGTAATTGTCGTTCTATCGATCATATAAGCATAATATCGCTAATAATATGAGTTAGCTTGATAATAATAAGAGTAATAAGTATAGTAATTGTCGTTCTATCGATCATATCTGCACAATATGGTTAATAATATGAGTTAGATTAATAGTAATGAGTGTAATAAGTATAGTAATTGTCGTTCTATCGATCATATAAGAATAATATGGAGAATAATATGATTTAGATTGATAATAATAAGAGTAATAAGTATAGTAATTGTCGTTCTATCGATCATATAAGCATAATATGGCTAATAATATGAGTTAGATTGATAATAATAAGAGTAATAAGTATAGTAATTGTCGTTCTATCGATCATATAAGCATAATATGGTTAATAATATGATTAAGATTAATAATAATAAGAGTAATAAGTATAGTAATTGTCGTTCTATCGATCATATGAGCATAATATGGCGAATAATATCATTTAGATTGATAATAATATGAGTAATAAGTATAGTAATTGTCGTTCTATCGATCATATAAGCATAATATGGCTAATAATATGAGTTAGATTGATAATAACAAGAGTAATAAGTATAGTAATTGTCGTTCTATCGATCATATCTGCATAATATGGTTAATAATATGAGATAGATTAATAATAATATGAATAATAAGTATAGTAATTGTCGTTCTATCGACCATGGAAGCATAATATGGCTAATAATATGAGTTAGATTGATAATAATAAGAGTAATAACTATAGTAATTGCCGTTCTATCGATCATATAAGCATAATATGGCGAATAATATGATTTAGATTGATAATAATAAGAGTAATAAGTATAGTAATTGTCGTTCTATCGATCATATCTGCACAATATGGTTAATAATATGAGTTAGATTAATAGCAATGAGTGTAATAAGTATAGTAATTGTCGTTCTATCGATCATATAAGAATAGTATGGCGAATAATATGATTTAGATTGATAATAATAAGAGTAATAAGTATAGTAATTGTCGTTCTATCGATCATATAAGCATAATATGGCTAATAATATGAGTTAGATTGATAATAATGAGAGTAATAAGTATAGTAATTGTCGTTCTATCGATCATATACGCATAATATGGCTAATAATATGAGTTAGCTTGATAATAATAAGAGTTATAAGTATAGTAATTGTCGTTCTATCGATCATATCTGCACAATATGGTTAATAATATGAGTTAGATTAATAGCAATGAGTGTAATAAGTATAGTAATTGTCGTTCTATCGATCATATAAGAATAGTATGGCGAATAATATGATTTAGATTGATAATAATAAGAGTAATAAGTATAGTAATTGTCGTTCTATCGATCATATAAGCATAATATGGCTAATAATATGAGTTAGATTGATAATAATGAGAGTAATAAGTATAGTAATTGTCGTTCTATCGATCATATACGCATAATATGGTTACTAATATGAGTTAGATTAATAATAATAAGAGTAATAAGTATAGTAATTGTCGTTCTATCGATCATATAAGCATAATATGGCTAATAATATGAATTAGATTGATAATAATAAGAGTAATAAGTATAGTAATTGTCGTTCTATCGATCATATAAGCATAATATGGCAAATAATATGAGTTAGCTTGATTATAATAAGAGTAATAAGTATAGTAATTGTCGTTCTACCGATCATATCTGCACAATATGGTTAATAATATGAGTTAGATTAGTAGTAATGAGTGTAATAAGTATAGTAATTGTAGTTCTATCGATCATATAAGCATAATATGGCGAATAATATGAGTTAGATTAATAGCAATGAGTGTAATAAGTATAGTAATTGTCGTTCTATCGATCATATAAGAATAGTATGGCGAATAATATGATTTAGATTGATAATAATAAGAGTAATAAGTATAGTAATTGTCGTTCTATCGATCATATAAGCATAATATGGCTAATAATATGAGTTAGATTGATAATAATGAGAGTAATAAGTATAGTAATTGTCGTTCTATCGATCATATACGCATAATATGGTTACTAATATGAGTTAGATTAATAATAATAAGAGTAATAAGTATAGTAATTGTCGTTCTATCGATCATATAAGCATAATATGGCTAATAATATGAATTAGATTGATAATAATAAGAGTAATAAGTATAGTAATTGTCGTTCTATCGACCATGGAAGCATAATATGGCTAATAATATGAGTTAGATTGATAATAATAAGAGTAATAACTATAGTAATTGCCGTTCTATCGATCATATAAGCATAATATGGCGAATAATATGATTTAGATTGATAATAATAAGAGTAATAAGTATAGTAATTGTCGTTCTATCGATCATATCTGCACAATATGGTTAATAATATGAGTTAGATTAATAGCAATGAGTGTAATAAGTATAGTAATTGTCGTTCTATCGATCATATAAGAATAGTATGGCGAATAATATGATTTAGATTGATAATAATAAGAGTAATAAGTATAGTAATTGTCGTTCTATCGATCATATAAGCATAATATGGCTAATAATATGAGTTAGATTGATAATAATGAGAGTAATAAGTATAGTAATTGTCGTTCTATCGATCATATACGCATAATATGGCTAATAATATGAGTTAGCTTGATAATAATAAGAGTTATAAGTATAGTAATTGTCGTTCTATCGATCATATCTGCACAATATGGTTAATAATATGAGTTAGATTAATAGCAATGAGTGTAATAAGTATAGTAATTGTCGTTCTATCGATCATATAAGAATAGTATGGCGAATAATATGATTTAGATTGATAATAATAAGAGTAATAAGTATAGTAATTGTCGTTCTATCGATCATATAAGCATAATATGGCTAATAATATGAGTTAGATTGATAATAATGAGAGTAATAAGTATAGTAATTGTCGTTCTATCGATCATATACGCATAATATGGTTACTAATATGAGTTAGATTAATAATAATAAGAGTAATAAGTATAGTAATTGTCGTTCTATCGATCATATAAGCATAATATGGCTAATAATATGAATTAGATTGATAATAATAAGAGTAATAAGTATAGTAATTGTCGTTCTATCGATCATATAAGCATAATATGGCAAATAATATGAGTTAGCTTGATTATAATAAGAGTAATAAGTATAGTAATTGTCGTTCTACCGATCATATCTGCACAATATGGTTAATAATATGAGTTGGATTAGTAGTAATGAGTGTAATAAGTATAGTAATTGTAGTTCTATCGATCATATAAGCATAATATGGCGAATAATATGATTTAGATTGATAATAATAAGAGTAATAAGTATGGTAATTGTCGTTCTATCGACCGTGGAAGCATAATATGGCTAATAATATGAGTTAGATTGATAATAATAAGAGTAATAAGTATAGTAATTGTCGTCCTATCGATCATATCTGCATAATATGGTTAATAATATGAGATAGATTAATAATAATATGAATAATAAGTATAGTAATTGTCGTTCTATCGATCATGGAAGCATAATATGGCTAATAATATGAGTTAGATTGATAAAAATAGGAGTAATAAGTATAGTAATTGCCGTTCTATCGATCACATAAGCATAATATGGCGAATAATATGATTTAGATTGATAATAATAAGTGTAATAAGTATATTAATTGTCGTTGTATCGATCATATAAGCATAATATGGCTAATAATATCAGTTAGATTGATAATAATAACGGTAATAAGTATAGTAATTGTCGTTCTATCGATCATGGAAGCATAATATGGCTAATAATATGAGTTAGATTGATAATAATAAGGGTAATAAGTATAGTAATTGCCGTTCTATCGATCATATAAGCATAATAAGGCTAATAATATGAGTTAGATTGATAATAATATGAGTAATAAGTATAGTAATTGTCGTTCTATCGATCATATCTGCATAATATGGTTAATAATATGAGTTAGATTAATAATGATATGAATAATACGTATAGTAATTGTCGTTCTATCGACCATGGAAGCATAATATGGCTAATAATACGAGTTAGATTGATAATAACAAGAGCAATACGTATAGTAATTGCCGTTCTATCGACCATATAAGCATAATATGGCGAATAATATGATTTGGATTGATAATAATAAGAGTAATAAGTATAGTAATTGTCGTTCTATCGATCATATAAGCATAATATGGCTAATAATATGAGTTAGATTGATAATAATAAGAGTAATAGCTATAGTAATTGCCGTTCTATCGATCATATAAGCATAATATGGCGAATAATATGATTTAGATTGATAATAATAAGAGTAATAAGTATAGTAATTGTCGTTCTATCGATCATATAAGCATAATATGGCTAATAATATGAATTAGATTGATAATAATACGAGTAATAAGTATAGTAATTGTCGTTCTATCGATCATATAAGCATAATGTGGCTAATAATATGAATTAGATTGATAATAATAAGAGTAATAAGTACAGTAATTGTCGTTCTATCGATCATATAAGCATAATATCGCTAATAATATGAGTTAGCTTGATAATAATAAGAGTAATAAGTATAGTAATTGTCGTTCTATCGATCATATCTGCACAATATGGTTAATAATATGAGTTAGATTAATAGTAATGAGTGTAATAAGTATAGTAATTGTCGTTCTATCGATCATATAAGAATAATATGGAGAATAATATGATTTAGATTGATAATAATAAGAGTAATAAGTATAGTAATTGTCGTTCTATCGATCATATAAGCATAATATGGCTAATAATATGAGTTAGATTGATAATAATAAGAGTAATAAGTATAGTAATTGTCGTTCTATCGATCATATAAGCATAATATGGTTAATAATACGATTAAGATTAATAATAATAAGAGTAATAAGTATAGTAATTGTCGTTCTATCGATCATATGAGCATAATATGGCGAATAATATCATTTAGATTGATAATAATATGAGTAATAAGTATAGTAATTGTCGTTCTATCGATCATATAAGCATAATATGGCTAATAATATGAGTTAGCTTGATAATAATAAGAGTAATAAGTTTAGTAATTGTCGTTCTATCGATCGTATAAGCATAATATGGCTAATAATATGAATTAGATTGATAATAATAAGAGTAATAAGTATAGTAATTGTCGTTCTATCGATCATATTAGCATAATATGGCGAATAATATCATTTAGATTGATAATAATATGAGTAATAATTATAGTAATTGTCGTTCTATCGATCATATAAGCATAATATGGCTAATAATATGAGTTAGATTGATAATAATATGAGTAATAAGTATAGTAATTGTCGTTCTATCGATCATATCTGCATAATATGGTTAATAATATGAGTTAGATTAATAATGATATGAATAATACGTATAGTAATTGTCGTTCTATCGACCATGGAAGCATAATATGGCTAATAATACGAGTTAGATTGATAATAACAAGAGCAATACGTATAGTAATTGCCGTTCTATCGACCATATAAGCATAATATGGCGAATAATATGATTTGGATTGATAATAATAAGAGTAATAAGTATAGTAATTGTCGTTCTATCGATCATATAAGCATAATATGGCTAATAATATGAGTTAGATTGATAATAATAAGAGTAATAGCTATAGTAATTGCCGTTCTATCGATCATATAAGCATAATATGGCGAATAATATGATTTAGATTGATAATAATAAGAGTAATAAGTATAGTAATTGTCGTTCTATCGATCATATAAGCATAATATGGCTAATAATATGAATTAGATTGATAATAATACGAGTAATAAGTATAGTAATTGTCGTTCTATCGATCATATAAGCATAATGTGGCTAATAATATGAATTAGATTGATAATAATAAGAGTAATAAGTACAGTAATTGTCGTTCTATCGATCATATAAGCATAATATCGCTAATAATATGAGTTAGCTTGATAATAATAAGAGTAATAAGTATAGTAATTGTCGTTCTATCGATCATATCTGCACAATATGGTTAATAATATGAGTTAGATTAATAGTAATGAGTGTAATAAGTATAGTAATTGTCGTTCTATCGATCATATAAGAATAATATGGAGAATAATATGATTTAGATTGATAATAATAAGAGTAATAAGTATAGTAATTGTCGTTCTATCGATCATATAAGCATAATATGGCTAATAATATGAGTTAGATTGATAATAATAAGAGTAATAAGTATAGTAATTGTCGTTCTATCGATCATATAAGCATAATATGGTTAATAATACGATTAAGATTAATAATAATAAGAGTAATAAGTATAGTAATTGTCGTTCTATCGATCATATGAGCATAATATGGCGAATAATATCATTTAGATTGATAATAATATGAGTAATAAGTATAGTAATTGTCGTTCTATCGATCATATAAGCATAATATGGCTAATAATATGAGTTAGCTTGATAATAATAAGAGTAATAAGTTTAGTAATTGTCGTTCTATCGATCGTATAAGCATAATATGGCTAATAATATGAATTAGATTGATAATAATAAGAGTAATAAGTATAGTAATTGTCGTTCTATCGATCATATTAGCATAATATGGCGAATAATATCATTTAGATTGATAATAATATGAGTAATAATTATAGTAATTGTCGTTCTATCGATCATATAAGCATAATATGGCTAATAATATGAATTAGATTGATAATAATAAGAGTAATAAGTATAGTAATTGTCGTTCTATCGATCATATTAGCATAATATGGCGAATAATATGATTTAGATTGATAATAATAAGTGTAATAAGTATATTAATTGTCGTTGTATCGATCATATAAGCATAATATGGCTAATAATATCTGTTAGATTGATAATAATAACGGTAATAAGTATAGTAATTGTCGTTCTATCGATCATGGAAGCATAATATGGCTAATAATATGAGTTAGATTGATAATAATAAGGGTAATAAGTATAGTAATTGCCGTTCTATCGATCATATAAGCATATTAAGGCTAATAATATGAGTTAGATTGATAATAATATGAGTAATAAGTATAGTAATTGTCGTTCTATCGATCATATCTGCATAATATGGTTAATAATATGAGTTAGATTAATAATGATATGAATAATAAGTATAGTAATTGTCGTTCTATCGACCATGGAAGCATAATATGGCTAATAATACGAGTTAGATTGATAATAACAAGAGCAATACGTATAGTAATTGCCGTTCTATCGACCATATAAGCATAATATGGCGAATAATATGATTTGGATTGATAATAATAAGTGTAATAAGTATAGTAATTGTCGTTCTATCGATGATATCTGCATAATATGGTTAATAATATGAGATAGATTAATAATAATATGAATAATAAGTATAGTAATTGTCGTTCTATCGACCATGGAAGCATAATATGGCTAATAATATGAGTTAGATTGATAATAATAAGAGTAATAACTATAGTAATTGCCGTTCTATCGATCATATAAGCATAATATGGCGAATAATATGATTTAGATTGATAATAATAAGAGTAATAAGTATAGTAATTGTCGTTCTATCGATCATATCTGCACAATATGGTTAATAATATGAGTTAGATTAATAGCAATGAGTGTAATAAGTATAGTAATTGTCGTTCTATCGATCATATAAGAATAGTATGGCGAATAATATGATTTAGATTGATAATAATAAGAGTAATAAGTATAGTAATTGTCGTTCTATCGATCATATAAGCATAATATGGCTAATAATATGAGTTAGATTGATAATAATGAGAGTAATAAGTATAGTAATTGTCGTTCTATCGATGATATACGCATAATATGGCTAATAATATGAGTTAGCTTGATAATAATAAGAGTTATAAGTATAGTAATTGTCGTTCTATCGATCATATCTGCACAATATGGTTAATAATATGAGTTAGATTAATAGCAATGAGTGTAATAAGTATAGTAATTGTCGTTCTATCGATCATATAAGAATAGTATGGCGAATAATATGATTTAGATTGATAATAATAAGAGTAATAAGTATAGTAATTGTCGTTCTATCGATCATATAAGCATAATATGGCTAATAATATGAGTTAGATTGATAATAATGAGAGTAATAAGTATAGTAATTGTCGTTCTATCGATCATATACGCATATTATGGTTACTAATATGAGTTAGATTAATAATAATAAGAGTAATAAGTATAGTAATTGCCGTTCTATCGATCATATAAGCATAATATGGCTAATAATATGAATTAGATTGATAATAATAAGAGTAATAAGTATAGTAATTGTCGTTCTATCGATCATATAAGCATAATATGGCAAATAATATGAGTTAGCTTGATTATAATAAGAGTAATAAGTATAGTAATTGTCGTTCTACCGATCATATCTGCACAATATGGTTAATAATATGAGTTAGATTAGTAGTAATGAGTGTAATAAGTATAGTAATTGTCGTTCTATCGATCATATAAGCATAATATGGCGAATAATATGATTTAGATTGATAATAATAAGAGTAATAAGTATAGTAATTGTCGTTCTATCGACCGTGGAAGCATAATATGGCTAATAATATGAGTTAGATTGATAATAATAAGAGTAATAAGTATAGTAATTGTCGTCCTATCGATCATATCTGCATAATATGGTTAATAATATGAGTTAGATTAATAATAATATGAATAATAAGTATAGTAATTGTCGTTCTATCGATCATGGAAGCATAATATGGCTAATAATATGAGTTAGATTGATAAAAATAAGAGTAATAAGTATAGTAATTGCCGTTCTATCGATCACATAAGCATAATATGGCGAATAATATGATTTAGATTGATAATAATAAGTGTAATAAGTATATTAATTGTCGTTGTATCGATCATATAAGCATAATATGGCTAATAATATGAATTAGATTGATAATAATAAGAGTAATAAGTATAGTAATTGTCGTTCTATCGATCATATAAGCATAATGTGGCTAATAATATGAATTAGATTGATAATAATAAGAGTAATAAGTACAGTAATTGTCGTTCTATCGATCATATAAGCATAATATCGCTAATAATATGAGTTAGCTTGATAATAATAAGAGTAATAAGTATAGTAATTGTCGTTCTATCGATCATATCTGCACAATATGGTTAATAATATGAGTTAGATTAATAGTAATGAGTGTAATAAGTATAGTAATTGTCGTTCTATCGATCATATAAGAATAATATGGAGAATAATATGATTTAGATTGATAATAATAAGAGTAATAAGTATAGTAATTGTCGTTCTATCGATCATATAAGCATAATATGGCTAATAATATGAGTTAGATTGATAATAATAAGAGTAATAAGTATAGTAATTGTCGTTCTATCGATCATATAAGCATAATATGGTTAATAATACGATTAAGATTAATAATAATAAGAGTAATAAGTATAGTAATTGTCGTTCTATCGATCATATGAGCATAATATGGCGAATAATATCATTTAGATTGATAATAATATGAGTAATAAGTATAGTAATTGTCGTTCTATCGATCATATAAGCATAATATGGCTAATAATATGAGTTAGCTTGATAATAATAAGAGTAATAAGTTTATTAATTGTCGTTCTATCGATCGTATAAGCATAATATGGCTAATAATATGAATTAGATTGATAATAATAAGAGTAATAAGTATAGTAATTGTCGTTCTATCGATCATATTAGCATAATATGGCGAATAATATCATTTAGATTGATAATAATATGAGTAATAATTATAGTAATTGTCGTTCTATCGATCATATAAGCATAATATGGCTAATAATATGAATTAGATTGATAATAATAAGAGTAATAAGTATAGTAATTGTCGTTCTATCGATCATATTAGCATAATGTGGCGAATAATATGATTTAGATTGATAATAATAAGTGTAATAAGTATATTAATTGTCGTTGTATCGATCATATAAGCATAATATGGCTAATAATATCTGTTAGATTGATAATAATAACGGTAATAAGTATAGTAATTGTCGTTCTATCGATCATGGAAGCATAATATGGCTAATAATATGAGTTAGATTGATAATAATAAGGGTAATAAGTATAGTAATTGCCGTTCTATCGATCATATAAGCATATTAAGGCTAATAATATGAGTTAGATTGATAATAATATGAGTAATAAGTATAGTAATTGTCGTTCTATCGATCATATCTGCATAATATGGTTAATAATATGAGTTAGATTAATAATGATATGAATAATAAGTATAGTAATTGTCGTTCTATCGACCATGGAAGCATAATATGGCTAATAATACGAGTTAGATTGATAATAACAAGAGCAATACGTATAGTAATTGCCGTTCTATCGACCATATAAGCATAATATGGCGAATAATATGATTTGGATTGATAATAATAAGTGTAATAAGTATAGTAATTGTCGTTCTATCGATGATATCTGCATAATATGGTTAATAATATGAGATAGATTAATAATAATATGAATAGTAAGTATAGTAATTGTCGTTCTATCGACCATGGAAGCATAATATGGCTAATAATATGAGTTAGATTGATAATAATAAGAGTAATAACTATAGTAATTGCCGTTCTATCGATCATATAAGCATAATATGGCGAATAATATGATTTAGATTGATAATAATAAGAGTAATAAGTATAGTAATTGTCGTTCTATCGATCATATCTGCACAATATGGTTAATAATATGAGTTAGATTAATAGCAATGAGTGTAATAAGTATAGTAATTGTCGTTCTATCGATCATATAAGAATAGTATGGCGAATAATATGATTTAGATTGATAATAATAAGAGTAATAAGTATAGTAATTGTCGTTCTATCGATCATATAAGCATAATATGGCTAATAATATGAGTTAGATTGATAATAATGAGAGTAATAAGTATAGTAATTGTCGTTCTATCGATGATATACGCATAATATGGCTAATAATATGAGTTAGCTTGATAATAATAAGAGTTATAAGTATAGTAATTGTCGTTCTATCGATCATATCTGCACAATATGGTTAATAATATGAGTTAGATTAATAGCAATGAGTGTAATAAGTATAGTAATTGTCGTTCTATCGATCATATAAGAATAGTATGGCGAATAATATGATTTAGATTGATAATAATAAGAGAAGTAAGTATAGTAATTGTCGTTCTATCGATCATATAAGCATAATATGGCTAATAATATGAGTTAGATTGATAATAATGAGAGTAATAAGTATAGTAATTGTCGTTCTATCGATCATATACGCATATTATGGTTACTAATATGAGTTAGATTAATAATAATAAGAGTAATAAGTATAGTAATTGCCGTTCTATCGATCATATAAGCATAATATGGCTAATAATATGAATTAGATTGATAATAATAAGAGTAATAAGTATAGTAATTGTCGTTCTATCGATCATATAAGCATAATATGGCAAATAATATGAGTTAGCTTGATTATAATAAGAGTAATAAGTATAGTAATTGTCGTTCTACCGATCATATCTGCACAATATGGTTAATAATATGAGTTAGATTAGTAGTAATGAGTGTAATAAGTATAGTAATTGTCGTTCTATCGATCATATAAGCATAATATGGCGAATAATATGATTTAGATTGATAATAATAAGAGTAATAAGTATAGTAATTGTCGTTCTATCGACCGTGGAAGCATAATATGGCTAATAATATGAGTTAGATTGATAATAATAAGAGTAATAAGTATAGTAATTGTCGTCCTATCGATCATATCTGCATAATATGGTTAATAATATGAGTTAGATTAATAATAATATGAATAATAAGTATAGTAATTGTCGTTCTATCGATCATGGAAGCATAATATGGCTAATAATATGAGTTAGATTGATAAAAATAAGAGTAATAAGTATAGTAATTGCCGTTCTATCGATCACATAAGCATAATATGGCGAATAATATGATTTAGATTGATAATAATAAGTGTAATAAGTATATTAATTGTCGTTGTATCGATCATATAAGCATAATATGGCTAATAATATCAGTTAGATTGATAATAATAACGGTAATAAGTATAGTAATTGTCGTTCTCTCGATCATATTAGCATAATATGGTTAATAATATGAGTTAGATTGATAATAATAAGAGTAATAAGTATAGTAATTGTCGTTCTATCGATCATATCTGCATAATATGGTTAATAATATGAGTTAGATTAATAATAATAAGAATAATAAGTATAGTAATTGGAGTTCTATCGACCATGGAAGCATAATATGGCTAATAATATGAGTTAGATTGATAATAATAAGAGTAATAACTATAGTAATTGCCGTTCTATCGATCATATAAGCATAATATGGCGAATAATATGATTTAGATTGATAATAATAAGGGTAATAAGTATAGTAATTGCCGTTCTATCGATCATATAAGCATATTAAGGCTAATAATATGAGTTAGATTGATAATAATATGAGTAATAAGTATAGTAATTGTCGTTCTATCGATCATATCTGCATAATATGGTTAATAATATGAGTTAGATTAATAATGATATGAATAATAAGTATAGTAATTGTCGTTCTATCGACCATGGAAGCATAATATGGCTAATAATACGAGTTAGATTGATAATAACAAGAGCAATACGTATAGTAATTGCCGTTCTATCGACCATATAAGCATAATATGGCGAATAATATGATTTGGATTGATAATAATAAGTGTAATAAGTATAGTAATTGTCGTTCTATCGATCATATAAGCATAATATGGCTAATAATATGAGTTAGCTTGATAATAATAAGAGTAATAAGTATAGTAATTGTCGGTCTATCGATCATATCTGCACAATATGGCTAATAATATGAGTTAGATTGATAATAATAAGAGTAATAAGTATAGTAGTTGTCGTTCTATCGTCAAATATAAGCATAATATGGTTAATAATGTTCGTAAGATTAATAATAATAAGAGTAATAAGTATAGTAATTTTCGTTCTATCGATCATATAAGCATAATATGGCTAATAATATGAATTAGATTGATAATAATAAGAGTAATAGGTATAGTAATTGCCGTTCTATCGATCACATAAGCATAATATGGCGAATAATATGATTTAGATTGATAATAATAAGAGTAATAAGTATAGTAATTGTCGTTCTATCGACCATGGAATCATAATATGGCTAATAATATGAGTTAGATTGATAATAATAAGAGTAATAAGTATAGTAATTGCCGTTCTATCGATCACATAAGCATAATATGGCGAATAATATGATTTAGATTGATAATAATAAGTGTAATAAGTATATTAATTGTCGTTCTATCGATCATATAAGCATAATATGGCTAATAATATGAGTTAGATTGATAATAATAAGAGTAATAACTATAGTAATTGCCGTTCTATCGATCATATAAGCATAATATGGCTAATAATATGAAGTAGATTGATAATAATAAGAGCAATAAGTATAGTAATTGTCGTTCTATCGATCATATCTGCACAATATGGTTAATAATATGAGTTAGATTAATAATAATAAGAATAATAAGTATAGTAATTGGAGTTCTATCGAGCATGGAAGCATAATATGGCTAATAATATGAGTTAGATTGATAATAATAAGAGTAATAAGTATAGTAATTGTCGGTCTATCGATCATATAAGCATAATATGGCTAATAATATGAGTTAGATTGATAATAATAAGAGTAATAACTATAGTCATTGCCGTTCTATCGATCATATAAGCATAATATGGCGAATAATATGATTTAGATTGATAATAATAAGAGTAATAAGTATAGTAATTGTCGTTCTATCGCTCATATAAGCATAATATCGCTAATAATATGAGTTAGATTGATAACAATAAGAGTAATAAGTATAGTAATTGTCGTCTATCGATCATATAAGCATAATATGGCTAATAATATGAATTAGATTTATAATAATAAGAGTAATAAGTATAGTAATTGTCGTTCTATCGATCATATAAGCATAATATGGCAAATAATATGATTTAGATTGATAATAATAAGATTAATACGTATAGTATATGCCGTTCTATCGACCATATAAGCATAATATGGCGAAAAATATGATTTGGATTGATAGTAATAAGAGTAATAAGTATAGTAATTGTCGTTCTATCGATCATATAAGCATAATATGGCTAATAATATGAGTTAGCTTGATAATAATAAGAATAATAAGTATAGTAATTGGAGTTCTATCGACCATGGAAGCATAATATGGCTAATAATATGAGTTAGATTGATAATAATAAGAGTAATAAGTACACTAATTGTCGTTCTATCGATCATATCTGCACAATATGGTTAATAATATCAGTTAGATTAATAGTAATGAGTGTAATAAGTACAGTAATTGTCGTTCTATCGATCATATAAGCATAATATGGCTAATAATATGAGTTAGATTGATAATAATAAGAGTAATAAGTATAGTAATTGTCGTTCTATCGATCATATCTGCATAATATGGTTAATAATATGAGATAGATTAATAATAATAAGAATAATAAGTATAGTAATTGTCGTTCTCTCGATCATATAAGCATAATATGTCTACTAATATGAGTTAGATTGATAATAATAAGAGTAATAAGTATGGTAATTGTCGTTCTATCCATCATATAAGCATAATATGGCGAATAATACCATTTAGATTGATAATAATATGAGTAATAAGAATAGTAATTGTCGTTCTATCGATCATATAAGCATAATATGGCTAATAATATGAGTTAGATTGATAATAATAAGAGTAATAAGTATAGTAATTGTCGTTCCATCGATCATGTCTGCATAATATGGTTAACAATATGAGATAGATTAATAATAATAAGAATAATAAGTATAGTAATTGTCGTTCTATCGACCATGGAAGCATAATATGGCCAATAATATGAGTTAGATTGATAATGATAAGAGTAATAAGTATAGTAATTGTCGTTCTATCGATCATATCTGCACAATATGGTTAATAATATGAGTTAGATTAGTAGTAATGAGTGTAATAAGTACAGTAATTGTTCTATCGATCATATAAGCATAATATGGCGAATAATATGAGTTAGCTTGATAATAATAAGAGTAATAAGTATAGTAATTGTCGTTCTATCGATCATATCTGCACAATATGGTTAATAATATGAGTTAGATTAATAATAATAAGAGTAATAAGTATAGTAATTGTCGTCTATCGATCATATAAGCATAATATGGCTAATAATATGAATTAGATTTATAATAATAAGAGTAATAAGTATAGTAATTGTCGTTCTATCGATCATATAAGCATAATATGGCAAATAATATGATTTAGATTGATAATAATAAGATTAATACGTATAGTATATGCCGTTCTATCGACCATATAAGCATAATATGGCGAAAAATATGATTTGGATTGATAGTAATAAGAGTAATAAGTATAGTAATTGTCGTTCTATCGATCATATAAGCATAATATGGCTAATAATATGAGTTAGCTTGATAATAATAAGAATAATAAGTATAGTAATTGGAGTTCTATCGACCATGGAAGCATAATATGGCTAATAATATGAGTTAGATTGATAATAATAAGAGTAATAAGTACACTAATTGTCGTTCTATCGATCATATCTGCACAATATGGTTAATAATATCAGTTAGATTAATAGTAATGAGTGTAATAAGTACAGTAATTGTCGTTCTATCGATCATATAAGCATAATATGGCTAATAATATGAGTTAGATTGATAATAATAAGAGTAATAAGTATAGTAATTGTCGTTCTATCGATCATATCTGCATAATATGGTTAATAATATGAGATAGATTAATAATAATAAGAATAATAAGTATAGTAATTGTCGTTCTCTCGATCATATAAGCATAATATGTCTACTAATATGAGTTAGATTGATAATAATAAGAGTAATAAGTATGGTAATTGTCGTTCTATCCATCATATAAGCATAATATGGCGAATAATACCATTTAGATTGATAATAATATGAGTAATAAGAATAGTAATTGTCGTTCTATCGATCATATAAGCATAATATGGCTAATAATATGAGTTAGATTGATAATAATAAGAGTAATAAGTATAGTAATTGTCGTTCCATCGATCATGTCTGCATAATATGGTTAACAATATGAGATAGATTAATAATAATAAGAATAATAAGTATAGTAATTGTCGTTCTATCGACCATGGAAGCATAATATGGCCAATAATATGAGTTAGATTGATAATGATAAGAGTAATAAGTATAGTAATTGTCGTTCTATCGATCATATCTGCACAATATGGTTAATAATATGAGTTAGATTAGTAGTAATGAGTGTAATAAGTACAGTAATTGTTCTATCGATCATATAAGCATAATATGGCGAATAATATGAGTTAGCTTGATAATAATAAGAGTAATAAGTATAGTAATTGTCGTTCTATCGATCATATCTGCACAATATGGTTAATAATATGAGTTAGATTAATAATAATAAGAGTAATAAGTATAGTAATTGTCGTCTATCGATCATATAAGCATAATATGGCTAATAATATGAATTAGATTTATAATAATAAGAGTAATAAGTATAGTAATTGTCGTTCTATCGATCATATAAGCATAATATGGCAAATAATATGATTTAGATTGATAATAATAAGATTAATACGTATAGTATATGCCGTTCTATCGACCATATAAGCATAATATGGCGAATAATATGATTTGGATTGATAGTAATAAGAGTAATAAGTATAGTAATTGTCGTTCTATCGATCATATAAGCATAATATGGCTAATAATATGAGTTAGCTTGATAATAATAAGAATAATAAGTATAGTAATTGGAGTTCTATCGACCATGGAAGCATAATATGGCTAATAATATGAGTTAGATTGATAATAATAAGAGTAATTAGTATACTAATTGTCGTTCTATCGATCATATCTGCACAATATGGTTAATAATATCAGTTAGATTAATAGTAATGAGTGTAATAAGTACAGTAATTGTCGTTCTATCGATCATATAAGCATAATATGGCTAATAATATGAGTTAGATTGATAATAATAAGAGTAATAACTATAGTAATTGCCGTTCTAGCGATCATATAAGCATAATATGGCGAATAATATGATTTAGATTGATAATAATAAGAGTAAGAAGTATAGTAATTGTCGTTCTATCGATCATATAAGCATAATATCGCTAATAATATGAGTTAGATTGATAACAATAAGAGTAATAAGTATAGTAATTGCCGTTCTATCGATCATATATGCATAATGTGGCTAATAATATGAGTTAGATTGATAATAATAAGAGTAATAAGTATAGTAATTGTCGTTCCATCGATCATGTCTGCATAATATGGTTAACAATATGAGATAGATTAATAATAATAAGAATAATAAGTATAGTAATTGTCGTTCTATCGACCATGGAAGCATAATATGGCCAATAATATGAGTTAGATTGATAATGATAAGAGTAATAAGTATAGTAATTGTCGTTCTATCGATCATATCTGCACAATATGGTTAATAATATGAGTTAGATTAGTAGTAATGAGTGTAATAAGTACAGTAATTGTTCTATCGATCATATAAGCATAATATGGCGAATAATATGAGTTAGCTTGATAATAATAAGAGTAATACGTATAGTAATTGTCGTTCTATCGATCATATCTGCACAATATGGTTAATAATATGAGTTAGATTAATAATAATAAGAGTAATAAGTATAGTAATTGTCGTCTATCGATCATATAAGCATAATATGGCTAATAATATGAATTAGATTTATAATAATAAGAGTAATAAGTATAGTAATTGTCGTTCTATCGATCATATCTGCACAATATGGTTAATAATATTAGTTAGATTAATAGTAATGAGTGTAATAAGTATAGTAATTGTCGTTCTATCGAGCATATAAGAATAATATGGCGAATAATATGATTTAGATTGATAATAATAAGAGTAATAAGTATAGTAATTGTCGTTCTATCGATCATATAAGCATAATATGGCTAATAATACGAGTTAGATTGATAATAATAAGAGTAATAAGTATAGTAATTGTCGTTCTATCGATCATATCTGCATAATATGGTTAATAATATGAGTTAGATTAATAATAATAAGAATAATAAGTATAGTAATTGGAGTTCTATCGACCATGGAAGCATAATATGGCTAATAATATGAGTTAGATTGATAATAATAAGAGTAATAACTATAGTAATTGCCGTTCTATCGATCATATAAGCATAATATGGCGAATAATATGATTTAGATTGATAATAGTAAGAGCAATAAGTATAGTAATTGTCGTTCTATCGATCATATCTGCACAATATGGTTAATAATATGAGTTAGATTAATAATAATAAGAATAATAAGTATAGTAATTGGAGTTCTATCGACCATGGAAGCATAATATGGCTAATAATATGAGTTAGATTGATAATAATAAGAGTAATAAGTATACTAATTGTCGTTCTATCGATCATATCTGCACAATATGGTTAATAATATCAGTTAGATTAATAGTAGTGAGTGTAATAAGTATAGTAATTGTCGTTCTATCGATCATATAAGCATAATATGGCTAATAATATGAGTTAGATTGATAATAATAAGACTAATAACTATAGTCATTGCCGTTCTATCGATCATATAAGCATAATATGGCGAATAATATGATTTAGATTGATAATAATAAGAGTAATAAGTATAGTAATTGTCGTTCTATCGCTCATATAAGCATAATATCGCTAATAATATGAGTTAGATTGATAACAATAAGAGTAATAAGTATAGTAATTGCCGTTCTATCGATCATATATGCATAATGTGGCTAATAATATGAGTTAGATTGATAATAATAAGAGTAATAAGTATAGTAATTGTCGTCCTATCGATCATATCTGCATAATATGGTTAATAATATGAGTTAGATTAATAACAATATGAAAAGTAAGTATAGTAATTGTCGTTCTATCGATCATGGAAGCATAATATGGCTAATAATATGAGTTAGATTGATAAAAATAAGAGTAATAACTATAGTAATTGCGGTTCTATCGATCACATAAGCATAATATGGCGAATAATATGATTTAGATTGATAATAATAAGTGTAATAAGTATATTAATTGTCGTTCTATCGATCATATCAGCATAATATGGCTAATAATATCAGTTAGATTAATAATAATAAGAATAATAAGTATAGTAATTGTCGTTCTATCGACCATGGAAGCATAATATGGCCAATAATATGAGTTAGATTGATAATGATAAGAGTAATAAGTATAGTAATTGTCGTTCTATCGATCATATCTGCACAATATGGTTAATAATATGAGTTAGATTAGTAGTAATGAGTGTAATAAGTACAGTAATTGTTCTATCGATCATATAAGCATAATATGGCGAATAATATGAGTTAGCTTGATAATAATAAGAGTAATAAGTATAGTAATTGTCGTTCTATCGATCATATCTGCACAATATGGTTAATAATATGAGTTAGATTAATAATAATAAGAGTAATAAGTATAGTAATTGTCGTCTATCGATCATATAAGCATAATATGGCTAATAATATGAATTAGATTTATAATAATAAGAGTAATAAGTATAGTAATTGTCGTTCTATCGATCATATAAGCATAATATGGCAAATAATATGATTTAGATTGATAATAATAAGATTAATACGTATAGTATATGCCGTTCTATCGACCATATAAGCATAATATGGCGAAAAATATGATTTGGATTGATAGTAATAAGAGTAATAAGTATAGTAATTGTCGTTCTATCGATCATATAAGCATAATATGGCTAATAATATGAGTTAGCTTGATAATAATAAGAATAATAAGTATAGTAATTGGAGTTCTATCGACCATGGAAGCATAATATGGCTAATAATATGAGTTAGATTGATAATAATAAGAGTAATAAGTACACTAATTGTCGTTCTATCGATCATATCTGCACAATATGGTTAATAATATCAGTTAGATTAATAGTAATGAGTGTAATAAGTACAGTAATTGTCGTTCTATCGATCATATAAGCATAATATGGCTAATAATATGAGTTAGATTGATAATAATAAGAGTAATAAGTATAGTAATTGTCGTTCTATCGATCATATCTGCATAATATGGTTAATAATATGAGATAGATTAATAATAATAAGAATAATAAGTATAGTAATTGTCGTTCTATCGACCATGGAAGCATAATATGGCTAATAATATGAGTTAGATTGATAACAATAAGAGTAATGAGTATAGTAATTGCCGTTCTATCGATCATATATGCATAATATGGCTAATAATATGAATTAGATTGATAATAATAAGAGTAATAAGTATAATAATTGCCGTTCTTTCGATCACATAAGCATAATATGGCGAATAATATGATTCAGATAGATAATAATAAGAGTAATATGTATAGTAATTGTCGTTCTATCGACCATGGAATCATAATATGGCTAATAATATGAGTTAGATTGATAATAATAAGAGTAATAAGTATAGTAATTGTCGGTCTATCCATCATATCTGCACAATATGGTTAATAATATGAGTTAGATTAATAGTAATGAGTGTAATAAGTATAGTAATTGTCGTTCTCTCGATCATATAAGCATAATATGTCTACTAATATGAGTTAGATTGATAATAATAAGAGTAATAAGTATGGTAATTGTCGTTCTATCCATCATATAAGCATAATATGGCGAATAATACCATTTAGATTGATAATAATATGAGTAATAAGAATAGTAATTGTCGTTCTATCGATCATATAAGCATAATATGGCTAATAATATGAGTTAGATTGATAATAATAAGAGTAATAAGTATAGTAATTGTCGTTCCATCGATCATGTCTGCATAATATGGTTAACAATATGAGATAGATTAATAATAATAAGAATAATAAGTATAGTAATTGTCGTTCTATCGACCATGGAAGCATAATATGGCCAATAATATGAGTTAGATTGATAATGATAAGAGTAATAAGTATAGTAATTGTCGTTCTATCGATCATATCTGCACAATATGGTTAATAATATGAGTTAGATTAGTAGTAATGAGTGTAATAAGTACAGTAATTGTTCTATCGATCATATAAGCATAATATGGCGAATAATATGAGTTAGCTTGATAATAATAAGAGTAATAAGTATAGTAATTGTCGTTCTATCGATCATATCTGCACAATATGGTTAATAATATGAGTTAGATTAATAATAATAAGAGTAATAAGTATAGTAATTGTCGTCTATCGATCATATAAGCATAATATGGCTAATAATATGAATTAGATTTATAATAATAAGAGTAATAAGTATAGTAATTGTCGTTCTATCGATCATATAAGCATAATATGGCAAATAATATGATTTAGATTGATAATAATAAGATTAATACGTATAGTATATGCCGTTCTATCGACCATATAAGCATAATATGGCGAATAATATGATTTGGATTGATAGTAATAAGAGTAATAAGTATAGTAATTGTCGTTCTATCGATCATATAAGCATAATATGGCTAATAATATGAGTTAGCTTGATAATAATAAGAATAATAAGTATAGTAATTGGAGTTCTATCGACCATGGAAGCATAATATGGCTAATAATATGAGTTAGATTGATAATAATAAGAGTAATTAGTATACTAATTGTCGTTCTATCGATCATATCTGCACAATATGGTTAATAATATCAGTTAGATTAATAGTAATGAGTGTAATAAGTACAGTAATTGTCGTTCTATCGATCATATAAGCATAATATGGCTAATAATATGAGTTAGATTGATAATAATAAGAGTAATAACTATAGTAATTGCCGTTCTAGCGATCATATAAGCATAATATGGCGAATAATATGATTTAGATTGATAATAATAAGAGTAAGAAGTATAGTAATTGTCGTTCTATCGATCATATAAGCATAATATCGCTAATAATATGAGTTAGATTGATAACAATAAGAGTAATAAGTATAGTAATTGCCGTTCTATCGATCATATATGCATAATGTGGCTAATAATATGAGTTAGATTGATAATAATAAGAGTAATAAGTATAGTAATTGTCGGTCTATCGATCATATCTGCACAATATGGTTAATAATATGAGTTAGATTAATAGTAATGAGTGTAATAAGTATAGTAATTGTCGTTCTCTCGATCATATAAGCATAATATGTCTAATAATATGAGTTAGATTGATAATAATAACAGTAATAAGTATAGTAATTGTCGTTCTATCGATCATGGAAGCATAATATGGCTAATAATATGAGTTAGATTGATAATAATAAGAGTAATAAGTATAGTAATTGTCGTTCCATCGATCATGTCTGCATAATATGGTTAACAATATGAGATAGATTAATAATAATAAGAATAATAAGTATAGTAATTGTCGTTCTATCGACCATGGAAGCATAATATGGCCAATAATATGAGTTAGATTGATAATGATAAGAGTAATAAGTATAGTAATTGTCGTTCTATCGATCATATCTGCACAATATGGTTAATAATATGAGTTAGATTAGTAGTAATGAGTGTAATAAGTACAGTAATTGTTCTATCGATCATATAAGCATAATATGGCGAATAATATGAGTTAGCTTGATAATAATAAGAGTAATACGTATAGTAATTGTCGTTCTATCGATCATATCTGCACAATATGGTTAATAATATGAGTTAGATTAATAATAATAAGAGTAATAAGTATAGTAATTGTCGTCTATCGATCATATAAGCATAATATGGCTAATAATATGAATTAGATTTATAATAATAAGAGTAATAAGTATAGTAATTGTCGTTCTATCGATCATATCTGCACAATATGGTTAATAATATTAGTTAGATTAATAGTAATGAGTGTAATAAGTATAGTAATTGTCGTTCTATCGATCATATAAGAATAATATGGCGAATAATATGATTTAGATTGATAATAATAAGAGTAATAAGTATAGTAATTGTCGTTCTATCGATCATATAAGCATAATATGGCTAATAATACGAGTTAGATTGATAATAATAAGAGTAATAAGTATAGTAATTGTCGTTCTATCGATCATATCTGCATAATATGGTTAATAATATGAGTTAGATTAATAATAATAAGAATAATAAGTATAGTAATTGGAGTTCTATCGACCATGGAAGCATAATATGGCTAATAATATGAGTTAGATTGATAATAATAAGAGTAATAACTATAGTAATTGCCGTTCTATCGATCACATAAGCATAATATGGCGAATAATATGATTTAGATTGATAATAATAAGTGTAATAAGTATATTAATTGTCGTTCTATCGATCATATCAGCATAATATGGCTAATAATATCAGTTAGATTGATAATAATAACAGTAATAAGTATAGTAATTGTCGTTCTATCGATCATGGAAGCATAATATGGCTAATAATATGAGTTAGATTGATAATAATAAGGGTAATAAGTATAGTAATTGCCGTTCTATCGATCATATAAGCATAATAAGGCTAATAATATGATTTAGATTGATAATAATAAGAGTAATAAGTATAGTAATTGTCGTTCCATCGATCATGTCTGCATAATGTGGTTAACAATATGAGATAGATTAATAATAATAAGAATAATAAGTATAGTAATTGTCGTTCTATCGACCATGGAAGCATAATATGGCCAATAATATGAGTTAGATTGATAATGATAAGAGTAATAACTATAGTAATTGTCGTTCTATCGATCATATCTGCACAATATGGTTAATAATATGAGTTAGATTAGTAGTAATGAGTGTAATAAGTACAGTAATTGTTCTATCGATCATATAAGCATAATATGGCGAATAATATGAGTTAGCTTGATAATAATAAGAGTAATACGTATAGTAATTGTCGTCTATCGATCATATAAGCATAATATGGCTAATAATATGAATTAGATTTATAATAATAAGAGTAATAAGTATAGTAATTGTCGTTCTATCGATCATATCTGCACAATATGGTTAATAATATTAGTTAGATTAATAGTAATGAGTGTAATAAGTATAGTAATTGTCGTTCTATCGATCATATAAGCATAATATGGCTAATAATATGAGTTAGATTGATAATAATAAGAGTAATAAGTATAGTAATTGCCGTTCTATCGATCACATAAGCATAATATGGCGAATAATATGATTTAGATTGATAATAATAAGTGTAATAAGTATATTAATTGTCGTTCTATCGATCATATAAGCATAATATGGCTAATAATATGAGTTAGATTCATAATAATAAGAGTAATAACTATAGTAATTGCCGTTCTATCGATCATATAAGCATAATATGGCTAATAATATGAAGTAGATTGATAATAATAAGAGCAATAAGTATAGTAATTGTCGTTCTATCGATCATATCTGCACAATATGGTTAATAATATGAGTTAGATTAATAATAATAAGAATAATAAGTATAGTAATTGGAGTTCTATCGACCATGGAAGCATAATATGGCTAATAATATGAGTTAGATTGATAATAATAAGAGTAATAAGTATACTAATTGTCGTTCTATCGATCATATCTGCACAATATGGTTAATAATATCAGTTAGATTAATAGTAGTGAGTGTAATAAGTATAGTAATTGTCGTTCTATCGATCATATAAGCATAATATGGCTAATAATATGAGTTAGATTGATAATAATAAGAGTAATAACTATAGTCATTGCCGTTCTATCGATCATATAAGCATAATATGGCGAATAATATGATTTAGATTGATAATAATAAGAGTAATAAGTATAGTAATTGTCGTTCTATCGCTCATATAAGCATAATATCGCTAATAATATGAGTTAGATTGATAACAATAAGAGTAATAAGTATAGTAATTGCCGTTCTATCGATCATATATGCATAATATGGCTAATAATATGAATTAGATTGATAATAATAAGAGTAATAAGTATAATAATTGCCGTTCTATCGATCACATAAGCATAATATGGCGAATAATACGATTTAGATAGATAATAATAAGAGTAATATGTATAGTAATTGTCGTTCTATCGACCATGGAATCATAATATGGCTAATAATATGAGTTAGATTGATAATAATAAGAGTAATAAGTATAGTAATTGTCGGTCTATCGATCATATCTGCACAATATGGTTAATAATATGAGTTAGATTAATAGTAATGAGTGTAATAAGTATAGTAATTGTCGTTCTCTCGATCATATAAGCATAATATGTCTAATAATATGAGTTAGATTGATAATAATAAGAGTAATAAGTATGGTAATTGTCGTTCTATCCATCATATAAGCATAATATGGCGAATAATACCATTTAGATTGATAATAATATGAGTAATAAGAATAGTAATTGTCGTTCTATCGATCATATAAGCATAATATGGCTAATAATATGAGTTAGATTGATAATAATAAGAGTAATAAGTATAGTAATTTTCGTTCCATCGATCATGTCTGCATAATATGGTTAACAATATGAGATAGATTAATAATAATAAGAATAATAAGTATAGTAATTGTCGTTCTATCGACCATGGAAGCATAATATGGCCAATAATATGAGTTAGATTGATAATGATAAGAGTAATAAGTATAGTAATTGTCGTTCTATCGATCATATCTGCACAATATGGTTAATAATATGAGTTAGATTAGTAGTAATGAGTGTAATAAGTACAGTAATTGTTCTATCGATCATATAAGCATAATATGGCGAATAATATGAGTTAGCTTGATAATAATAAGAGTAATAAGTATAGTAATTGTCGTTCTATCGATCATATCTGCACAATATGGTTAATAATATGAGTTAGATTAATAATAATAAGAGTAATAAGTATAGTAATTGTCGTCTATCGATCATATAAGCATAATATGGCTAATAATATGAATTAGATTTATAATAATAAGAGTAATAAGTATAGTAATTGTCGTTCTATCGATCATATAAGCATAATATGGCAAATAATATGATTTAGATTGATAATAATAAGATTAATACGTATAGTATATGCCGTTCTATCGACCATATAAGCATAATATGGCGAATAATATGATTTGGATTGATAGTAATAAGAGTAATAAGTATAGTAATTGTCGTTCTATCGATCATATAAGCATAATATGGCTAATAATATGAGTTAGCTTGATAATAATAAGAATAATAAGTATAGTAATTGGAGTTCTATCGACCATGGAAGCATAATATGGCTAATAATATCAGTTAGATTGATAATAATAAGAGTAATAAGTACACTAATTGTCGTTCTATCGATCATATCTGCACAATATGGTTAATAATATCAGTTAGATTAATAGTAATGAGTGTAATAAGTACAGTAATTGTCGTTCTATCGATCATATAAGCATAATATGGCTAATAATATGAGTTAGATTGATAATAATAAGAGTAATAAGTATAGTAATTGTCGTTCTATCGACCATGGAAGCATAATATGGCCAATAATATGAGTTAGATTGATAATGATAAGAGTAATAAGTATAGTAATTGTCGTTCTATCGATCATATCTGCACAATATGGTTAATAATATGAGTTAGATTAGTAGTAATGAGTGTAATAAGTACAGTAATTGTTCTATCGATCATATAAGCATAATATGGCGAATAATATGAGTTAGCTTGATAATAATAAGAGTAATAAGTATAGTAATTGTCGTTCTATCGATCATATCTGCACAATATGGTTAATAATATGAGTTAGATTAGTAGTAATGAGTGTAATAAGTACAGTAATTGTTCTATCGATCATATAAGCATAATATGGCGAATAATATGAGTTAGCTTGATAATAATAAGAGTAATAAGTATAGTAATTGTCGTTCTATCGATCATATCTGCACAATATGGTTAATAATATGAGTTAGATTAATAATAATAAGAGTAATAAGTATAGTAATTGTCGTCTATCGATCATATAAGCATAATATGGCTAATAATATGAGTTAGATTGATAATAATAAGAGTAATTAGTATACTAATTGTCGTTCTATCGATCATATCTGCACAATATGGTTAATAATATCAGTTAGATTAATAGTAATGAGTGTAATAAGTACAGTAATTGTCGTTCTATCGATCATATAAGCATAATATGGCTAATAATATGAGTTAGATTGATAATAATAAGAGTAATAACTATAGTAATTGCCGTTCTAGCGATCATATAAGCATAATATGGCGAATAATATGATTTAGATTGATAATAATAAGAGTAAGAAGTATAGTAATTGTCGTTCTATCGATCATATAAGCATAATATCGCTAATAATATGAGTTAGATTGATAACAATAAGAGTAATAAGTATAGTAATTGCCGTTCTATCGATCATATATGCATAATGTGGCTAATAATATGAGTTAAATTGATAATAATAAGAGTAATAAGTATAGTAATTGTCGGTCTATCGATCATACCTGCACAATATGGTTAATAATATGAGTTAGATTAATAGTAATGAGTGTAATAAGTATTGTAATTGTCGTTCTCTCGATCATATAAGCATAATATGTCTAATAATATGAGTTAGATTGATAATAATAACAGTAATAAGTATAGTAATTGTCGTTCTATCGATCATGGAAGCATAATATAGCTAATAATATGAGTTAGATTGATAATAATAAGAGTAATAAGTATAGTAATTGTCGTTCCATCGATCATGTCTGCATAATATGGTTAACAATATGAGATAGATTAATAATAATAAGAATAATAAGTATAGTAATTGTCGTTCTATCGACCATGGAAGCATAATATGGCCAATAATATGAGTTAGATTGATAATGATAAGAGTAATAAGTATAGTAATTGTCGTTCTATCGATCATATCTGCACAATATGGTTAATAATATGAGTTAGATTAATAATAATATGAGTAATAAGTATAGTAATTGTCGTCTATCGATCATATAAGCATAATATGGCTAATAATATGAATTAGATTTATAATAATAAGAGTAATAAGTATAGTAATTGTCGTTCTATCGATCATATCTGCACAATATGGTTAATAATATTAGTTAGATTAATAGTAATGAGTGTAATAAGTATAGTAATTGTCGTTCTATCGATCATATAAGAATAATATGGCGAATAATATGATTTAGATTGATAATAATAAGAGTAATAAGTATAGTAATTGTCGTTCTATCGATCATATAAGCATAATATGGCTAATAATACGAGTTAGATTGATAATAATAAGAGTAATAAGTATAGTAATTGTCGTTCTATCGATCATATCTGCATAATATGGTTAATAATATGAGTTAGATTAATAATAATAAGAATAATAAGTATAGTAATTGGAGTTCTATCGACCATGGAAGCATAATATGGCTAATAATATGAGTTAGATTGATAATAATAAGAGTAATAACTATAGTAATTGCCGTTCTATCGATCATATAAGCATAATATGGCGAATAATATGATTTAGATTGATAATAGTAAGAGCAATAAGTATAGTAATTGTCGTTCTATCGATCATATCTGCACAATATGGTTAATAATATGAGTTAGATTAATAATAATAAGAATAATAAGTATAGTAATTGGAGTTCTATCGACCATGGAAGCATAATATGGCTAATAATATGAGTTAGATTGATAATAATAAGAGTAATAAGTATACTAATTGTCGTTCTATCGATCATATCTGCACAATATGGTTAATAATATCAGTTAGATTAATAGTAGTGAGTGTAATAAGTATAGTAATTGTCGTTCTATCGATCATATAAGCATAATATGGCTAATAATATGAGTTAGATTGATAATAATAAGACTAATAACTATAGTCATTGCCGTTCTATCGATCATATAAGCATAATATGGCGAATAATATGATTTAGATTGATAATAATAAGAGTAATAAGTATAGTAATTGTCGTTCTATCGATCATATCTGCACAATATGGTTAATAATATTAGTTAGATTAATAGTAATGAGTGTAATAAGTATAGTAATTGTCGTTCTATCGATCATATAAGAATAATATGGCGAATAATATGATTTAGATTGATAATAATAAGAGTAATAAGTATAGTAATTGTCGTTCTATCGATCATATAAGCATAATATGGCTAATAATACGAGTTAGATTGATAATAATAAGAGTAATAAGTATAGTAATTGTCGTTCTATCGATCATATCTGCATAATATGGTTAATAATATGAGTTAGATTAATAATAATAAGAATAATAAGTATAGTAATTGGAGTTCTATCGACCATGGAAGCATAATATGGCTAATAATATGAGTTAGATTGATAATAATAAGAGTAATAACTATAGTAATTGCCGTTCTATCGATCATATAAGCATAATATGGCGAATAATATGATTTAGATTGATAATAGTAAGAGCAATAAGTATAGTAATTGTCGTTCTATCGATCATATCTGCACAATATGGTTAATAATATGAGTTAGATTAATAATAATAAGAATAATAAGTATAGTAATTGGAGTTCTATCGACCATGGAAGCATAATATGGCTAATAATATGAGTTAGATTGATAATAATAAGAGTAATAAGTATACTAATTGTCGTTCTATCGATCATATCTGCACAATATGGTTAATAATATCAGTTAGATTAATAGTAGTGAGTGTAATAAGTATAGTAATTGTCGTTCTATCGATCATATAAGCATAATATGGCTAATAATATGAGTTAGATTGATAATAATAAGACTAATAACTATAGTCATTGCCGTTCTATCGATCATATAAGCATAATATGGCGAATAATATGATTTAGATTGATAATAATAAGAGTAATAAGTATAGTAATTGTCGTTCTATCGCTCATATAAGCATAATATCGCTAATAATATGAGTTAGATTGATAACAATAAGAGTAATAAGTATAGTAATTGCCGTTCTATCGATCATATATGCATAATGTGGCTAATAATATGAGTTAGATTGATAATAATAAGAGTAATAAGTATAGTAATTGTCGTCCTATCGATCATATCTGCATAATATGGTTAATAATATGAGTTAGATTAATAACAATATGAAAAGTAAGTATAGTAATTGTCGTTCTATCGATCATGGAAGCATAATATGGCTAATAATATGAGTTAGATTGATAAAAATAAGAGTAATAACTATAGTAATTGCGGTTCTATCGATCACATAAGCATAATATGGCGAATAATATGATTTAGATTGATAATAATAAGTGTAATAAGTATATTAATTGTCGTTCTATCGATCATATCAGCATAATATGGCTAATAATATCAGTTAGATTGATAATAATAACAGTAATAAGTATAGTAATTGTCGTTCTATCGATCATGGAAGCATAATATGGCTAATAATATGAGTTAGATTGATAATAATAAGGGTAATAAGTATAGTAATTGCCGTTCTATCGATCATATAAGCATAATAAGGCTAATAATATGATTTAGATTGATAATAATAAGAGTAATAAGTATAGTAATTGTCGTTCCATCGATCATGTCTGCATAATATGGTTAACAATATGAGATAGATTAATAATAATAAGAGTAATAAGTATAGTAATTGTCGTCTATCGATCATATAAGCATAATATGGCTAATAATATGAATTAGATTTATAATAATAAGAGTAATAAGTATAGTAATTGTCGTTCTATCGATCATATCTGCACAATATGGTTAATAATATTAGTTAGATTAATAGTAATGAGTGTAATAAGTATAGTAATTGTCGTTCTATCGATCATATAAGAATAATATGGCGAATAATATGATTTAGATTGATAATAATAAGAGTAATAAGTATAGTAATTGTCGTTCTATCGATCATATAAGCATAATATGGCTAATAATACGAGTTAGACTGATAACAATAAGAGTAATAAGTATAGTAATTGTCGTTCTATCGATCATATAAGCATAATATCGCTAATAATATGAGTTAGATTGATAACAATAAGAGTAATAAGTATAGTAATTGCCGTTCTATCGATCATATATGCATAATGTGGCTAATAATATGAGTTAGATTGATAATAATAAGAGTAGTAAGTATAGTAATTGTCGGTCTATCGATCATATCTGCACAATATGGTTAATAATGTGAGTTAGATTAATAGTAATGAGTGTAATAAGTATAGTAATTGTCGTTCTCTCGATCATATAAGCATAATATGTCCAATAATATGAGTTAGATTGATAATAATAACAGTAATAAGTATAGTAATTGTCGTTCTATCGATCATGGAAGCATAATATGGCTAATAATATGAGTTAGATTGATAATAATAAGAGTAATAAGTATAGTAATTGTCGTTCCATCGATCATGTCTGCATAATATGGTTAACAATATGAGATAGATTAATAATAATAAGAATAATAAGTATAGTAATTGTCGTTCTATCGACCATGGAAGCATAATATGGCCAATAATATGAGTTAGATTGATAATGATAAGAGTAATAAGTATAGTAATTGTCGTTCTATCGATCATATCTGCACAATATGGTTAATAATATGAGTTAGATTAGTAGTAATGAGTGTAATAAGTACAGTAATTGTTCTATCGATCATATAAGCATAATATGGCTAATAATATGAGTTAGCTTGATAATAATAAGAGTAATAAGTATAGTAATTGTCGTCCTATCGATCATATCTGCATAATATGGTTAATAATATGAGTTAGATTAATAACAATATGAAAAGTAAGTATAGTAATTGTCGTTCTATCGATCATGGAAGCATAATATGGCTAATAATATGAGTTAGATTGATAAAAATAAGAGTAATAACTATAGTAATTGCGGTTCTATCGATCACATAAGCATAATATGGCGAATAATATGATTTAGATTGATAATAATAAGTGTAATAAGTATATTAATTGTCGTTCTATCGATCATATCAGCATAATATGGCTAATAATATCAGTTAGATTGATAATAATAACAGTAATAAGTATAGTAATTGTCGTTCTATCGATCATGGAAGCATAATATGGCTAATAATATGAGTTAGATTGATAATAATAAGGGTAATAAGTATAGTAATTGCCGTTCTATCGATCATATAAGCATAATAAGGCTAATAATATGATTTAGATTGATAATAATAAGAGTAATAAGTATAGTAATTGTCGTTCCATCGATCATGTCTGCATAATATGGTTAACAATATGAGATAGATTAATAATAATAAGAATAATAAGTATAGTAATTGTCGTTCTATCGACCATGGAAGCATAATATGGCCAATAATATGAGTTAGATTGATAATGATAAGAGTAATAAGTATAGTAATTGTCGTTCTATCGATCATATCTGCACAATTTGGTTAATAATATGAGTTAGATTAGTAGTAATGAGTGTAATAAGTACAGTAATTGTTCTATCGATCATATAAGCATAATATGGCGAATAATATGAGTTAGCTTGATAATAATAAGAGTAATAAGTATAGTAATTGTCGTTCTATCGATCATATCTGCACAATATGGTTAATAATATGAGTTAGATTAATAATAATAAGAGTAATAAGTATAGTAATTGTCGTCTATCGATCATATAAGCATAATATGGCTAATAATATGAATTAGATTTATAATAATAAGAGTAATAAGTATAGTAATTGTCGTTCTATCGATCATATAAGCATAATATGGCAAATAATATGATTTAGATTGATAATAATAAGAGTAATGTGTATAGTATATGCCGTTCTATCGACCATATAAGCATAATATGGCGAATAATATGATTTGGATTGATAGTAATAAGAGTAATAAGTATTTTAATTGTCGTTCTATCGATCATATAAGCATAATATGGCTAATAATATGAGTTAGCTTGATAATAATAAGAGTAATAAGTATAGTAATTGTCGTTCCATCGATCATATCTGCACAATATGGTTAATAATATGAGTTAGATTAATAGTAATGAGTGTAATAAGTATAGTAATTGTTATTCTATCGATCATATAAGCATAATATGGCTAATAATATGAGTTAGATTCATAATAATAAGAGTAATAACTATAGTAATTGCCGTTCTATCGATCATATAAGCATAATATGGCGAATAATATGATTTAGATTGATAATAATAAGAGTACTAAGTATAGTAATTGTCGTTCTATCGATCATATAAGCATCATATGGTTAATAATATGAGTTCGATTAATAATAATAAGAGTAATAAGTATAGTAATTGTCGTCTATCGATCATATAAGCATAATATGGCTAATAATATGAATTAGATTGATAATAATAAGAGCAATAAGTATAGTAATTGTCGTTCTATCGATCATATAAGCATAATATGGCAAATAATATGATTTAGATTGATAATAATAAGAGTAATATGTATAGTATATGCCGTTCTATCGACCATGTAAGCATACTATGGCGAATAATATGATTTGGATTGATAATAATAAGAGTAATAAGTATAGTAATTGTCGTTCTATCGATCATATAAGCATAATATGGCTAATAATATGAGTTAGCTTGATAATAATAAGAGTAATAAGTATAGTAATTGTCGTTCTATCGATCATATCTGCACAATATGGTTAATAATATGAGTTAGATTAATAGTAATGAGTGTAATAAGTATAGTAATTGTCGTTCTATCGATCATATAAGAATAATATGGCGAATAATATGATTTGTATTGATAATAATAAGAGTAATAAGTATAGTAATTGTCGTTCTATCGATCATATAAGCATAATATGGCTAATAATATGAGTTAGCTTGATAATAATAAGTGTAATAAGTATAGTAATTGTCGTTCTATCGATCATATCTGCACAATATGGTTAATAATATTAATTAGATTAATAGTAATGAGTGTAATAAGTATAGTAATTGTCGTTCTATCGATCATATAAGAATAATATGGCGAATAATATGAGTTAGATTGATAATAATAACAGTAATAAGTATAGTAATTGTCGTTCTATCGATCATTTAAGCATAATATGGCTAATAATATGAGTTAGATTGATAATAATAAGAGTAATAAGTATAGTAATTGTCGTTCTATCGATCATATAAGCATAATATGGCTAATAATATGAGCTAGATCGATAATGATAAGAGTAATAAGCACAATAATTGTCGTTCTATCGATCATATAAGCATAATATGGTTAATAATATGAGTTAGATTGATAATAGTGAGTGTAATAAGTATAGTAATTGTCGTTCTCTCGATCATATTAGCATAATATGGTTAATAATATGAGTTAGATTGATAATAATAAGAGTAATAAGTATAGTAATTGTCGTTCTATCGATCATATCTGCATAATATGGTTAATAATATGAGTTAGATTAATAATAATAAGAATAATAAGTATAGTAATTGGAGTTCTATCGACCACGGAAGCATAATATGGCTAATAATATGAGTTAGATTGATAATAATAAGAGTAATAACTATAGTAATTGCCGTTCTATCGATCATATAAGCATAATATGGCGAATAATATGATTTAGATTGATAATAATAAGAGTAATAAGTATAGTAATTGTCGTTCTATCGCTCATATAAGCATAATATCGCTAATAATATGAGTTAGATTGATAATAATAAGAGTAATAAGTATACTAATTGTCGTTCTATCGATCATATCTGCACAATATGGTTAATAATATGAGTTAGATTAGTAGTAATGAGTGTAATAAGTACAGTAATTGTTCTATCGATCATATAAGCATAATATGGCGAATAATATGAGTTAGCTTGATAATAATAAGAGTAATAAGTATAGTAATTGTCGTTCTATCGATCATATCTGCACAATATGGTTAATAATATGAGTTTGATTAATAATAATAAGAGTAATAAGTATAGTAATTGTCGTTCTATCGATCATATAAGCATAATATGGCTAATAATATGAGCTAGATCGATAATGATAAGAGTAATAAGCACAATAATTGTCGTTCTATCGATCATATAAGCATAATATGGTTAATAATATGAGTTAGATTGATAATAGTGAGTGTAATAAGTATAGTAATTGTCGTTCTCTCGATCATATTAGCATAATATGGTTAATAATATGAGTTAGATTGATAATAATAAGAGTAATAAGTATAGTAATTGTCGTTCTATCGATCATATCTGCATAATATGGTTAATAATATGAGTTAGATTAATAATAATAAGAATAATAAGTATAGTAATTGGAGTTCTATCGACCATGGAAGCATAATATGGCTAATAATATGAGTTAGATTGATAATAATAAGAGTAATAACTATAGTAATTGCCGTTCTATCGATCATATAAGCATAATATGGCGAATAATATGATTTAGATTGATAATAATAAGAGTAATAAGTATAGTAATTGTCGTTCTATCGCTCATATAAGCATAATATCGCTAATAATATGAGTTAGATTGATAATAATAAGAGTAATAAGTATACTAATTGTCGTTCTATCGATCATATCTGCACAATATGGTTAATAATATCAGTTAGATTAATAGTAGTGAGTGTAATAAGTATAGTAATTGTCGTTCTATCGATCATATAAGCATAATATGGCTAATAATATGAGTTAGATTGATAATAATAAGACTAATAACTATAGTAATTGCCGTTCTATCGATCATATAAGCATAATATGGCGAATAATATGATTTAGATTGATAATAATAAGAGTACTAAGTATAGTAATTGTCGTTCTATCGATCATATAAGCATCATATGGTTAATAATATGAGTTCGATTAATAATAATAAGAGTAATAAGTATAGTAATTGTCGTCTATCGATCATATAAGCATAATATGGCTAATAATATGAATTAGATTGATAATAATAAGAGTAATAAGTATAGTAATTGTCGTTCTATCGATCATATAAGCATAATATGGCAAATAATATGATTTAGATTGATAATAATAAGAGTAATATGTATAGTATATGCCGTTCTATCGACCATGTAAGCATACTATGGCGAATAATATGATTTGGATTGATAATAATAAGAGTAATAAGTATAGTAATTGTCGTTCTATCGATCATATAAGCATAATATGGCTAATAATATGAGTTAGCTTGATAATAATAAGAGTAATAAGTATAGTAATTGTCGTTCTATCGATCATATCTGCACAATATGGTTAATAATATGAGTTAGATTAACAGTAATGAGTGTAATAAGTATAGTAATTGTCGTTCTATCGATCATATAAGAATAATATGGCGAATAATATGATTTGTATTGATAATAATAAGAGTAATAAGTATAGTAATTGTCGTTCTATCGATCATATAAGCATAATATGGCTAATAATATGTGTTAGCTTGATAATAATAAGTGTAATAAGTATAGCAATTGTCGTTCTATCGATCATATCTGCACAATATGGTTAATAATATTAGTTAGATTAATAGTAATGAGTGTAATAAGTATAGTAATTGTCGTTCTATCGATCATATAAGAATAATATGGCGAATAATATGATTTAGATTGATAATAATAAGAGTAATAAGTATAGTAATTGTCGTTCTATCGATCATATAAGCATAATATGGCTAATAATACGAGTTAGACTGATAACAATAAGAGTAATAAGTATAGTAATTGTCGTTCTATCGATCATATAAGCATAATATCGCTAATAATATGAGTTAGATTGATAACAATAAGAGTAATAAGTATAGTAATTGCCGTTCTATCGATCATATATGCATAATGTGGCTAATAATATGAGTTAGATTGATAATAATAAGAGTAGTAAGTATAGTAATTGTCGGTCTATCGATCATATCTGCACAATATGGTTAATAATGTGAGTTAGATTAATAGTAATGAGTGTAATAAGTATAGTAATTGTCGTTCTCTCGATCATATAAGCATAATATGTCCAATAATATGAGTTAGATTGATAATAATAACAGTAATAAGTATAGTAATTGTCGTTCTATCGATCATGGAAGCATAATATGGCTAATAATATGAGTTAGATTGATAATAATAAGAGTAATAAGTATAGTAATTGTCGTTCCATCGATCATGTCTGCATAATATGGTTAACAATATGAGATAGATTAATAATAATAAGAATAATAAGTATAGTAATTGTCGTTCTATCGACCATGGAAGCATAATATGGCCAATAATATGAGTTAGATTGATAATGATAAGAGTAATAAGTATAGTAATTGTCGTTCTATCGATCATATCTGCACAATATGGTTAATAATATGAGTTAGATTAGTAGTAATGAGTGTAATAAGTACAGTAATTGTTCTATCGATCATATAAGCATAATATGGCTAATAATATGAGTTAGCTTGATAATAATAAGAGTAATAAGTATAGTAATTGTCGTCCTATCGATCATATCTGCATAATATGGTTAATAATATGAGTTAGATTAATAACAATATGAAAAGTAAGTATAGTAATTGTCGTTCTATCGATCATGGAAGCATAATATGGCTAATAATATGAGTTAGATTGATAAAAATAAGAGTAATAACTATAGTAATTGCGGTTCTATCGATCACATAAGCATAATATGGCGAATAATATGATTTAGATTGATAATAATAAGTGTAATAAGTATATTAATTGTCGTTCTATCGATCATATCAGCATAATATGGCTAATAATATCAGTTAGATTGATAATAATAACAGTAATAAGTATAGTAATTGTCGTTCTATCGATCATGGAAGCATAATATGGCTAATAATATGAGTTAGATTGATAATAATAAGGGTAATAAGTATAGTAATTGCCGTTCTATCGATCATATAAGCATAATAAGGCTAATAATATGATTTAGATTGATAATAATAAGAGTAATAAGTATAGTAATTGTCGTTCCATCGATCATGTCTGCATAATATGGTTAACAATATGAGATAGATTAATAATAATAAGAATAATAAGTATAGTAATTGTCGTTCTATCGACCATGGAAGCATAATATGGCCAATAATATGAGTTAGATTGATAATGATAAGAGTAATAAGTATAGTAATTGTCGTTCTATCGATCATATCTGCACAATTTGGTTAATAATATGAGTTAGATTAGTAGTAATGAGTGTAATAAGTACAGTAATTGTTCTATCGATCATATAAGCATAATATGGCGAATAATATGAGTTAGCTTGATAATAATAAGAGTAATAAGTATAGTAATTGTCGTTCTATCGATCATATCTGCACAATATGGTTAATAATATGAGTTAGATTAATAATAATAAGAGTAATAAGTATAGTAATTGTCGTCTATCGATCATATAAGCATAATATGGCTAATAATATGAATTAGATTTATAATAATAAGAGTAATAAGTATAGTAATTGTCGTTCTATCGATCATATAAGCATAATATGGCAAATAATATGATTTAGATTGATAATAATAAGAGTAATGTGTATAGTATATGCCGTTCTATCGACCATATAAGCATAATATGGCGAATAATATGATTTGGATTGATAGTAATAAGAGTAATAAGTATTTTAATTGTCGTTCTATCGATCATATAAGCATAATATGGCTAATAATATGAGTTAGCTTGATAATAATAAGAGTAATAAGTATAGTAATTGTCGTTCCATCGATCATATCTGCACAATATGGTTAATAATATGAGTTAGATTAATAGTAATGAGTGTAATAAGTATAGTAATTGTTATTCTATCGATCATATAAGCATAATATGGCTAATAATATGAGTTAGATTCATAATAATAAGAGTAATAACTATAGTAATTGCCGTTCTATCGATCATATAAGCATAATATGGCGAATAATATGATTTAGATTGATAATAATAAGAGTACTAAGTATAGTAATTGTCGTTCTATCGATCATATAAGCATCATATGGTTAATAATATGAGTTCGATTAATAATAATAAGAGTAATAAGTATAGTAATTGTCGTCTATCGATCATATAAGCATAATATGGCTAATAATATGAATTAGATTGATAATAATAAGAGCAATAAGTATAGTAATTGTCGTTCTATCGATCATATAAGCATAATATGGCAAATAATATGATTTAGATTGATAATAATAAGAGTAATATGTATAGTATATGCCGTTCTATCGACCATGTAAGCATACTATGGCGAATAATATGATTTGGATTGATAATAATAAGAGTAATAAGTATAGTAATTGTCGTTCTATCGATCATATAAGCATAATATGGCTAATAATATGAGTTAGCTTGATAATAATAAGAGTAATAAGTATAGTAATTGTCGTTCTATCGATCATATCTGCACAATATGGTTAATAATATGAGTTAGATTAATAGTAATGAGTGTAATAAGTATAGTAATTGTCGTTCTATCGATCATATAAGAATAATATGGCGAATAATATGATTTGTATTGATAATAATAAGAGTAATAAGTATAGTAATTGTCGTTCTATCGATCATATAAGCATAATATGGCTAATAATATGAGTTAGCTTGATAATAATAAGTGTAATAAGTATAGTAATTGTCGTTCTATCGATCATATCTGCACAATATGGTTAATAATATTAATTAGATTAATAGTAATGAGTGTAATAAGTATAGTAATTGTCGTTCTATCGATCATATAAGAATAATATGGCGAATAATATGAGTTAGATTGATAATAATAACAGTAATAAGTATAGTAATTGTCGTTCTATCGATCATTTAAGCATAATATGGCTAATAATATGAGTTAGATTGATAATAATAAGAGTAATAAGTATAGTAATTGTCGTTCTATCGATCATATAAGCATAATATGGCTAATAATATGAGCTAGATCGATAATGATAAGAGTAATAAGCACAATAATTGTCGTTCTATCGATCATATAAGCATAATATGGTTAATAATATGAGTTAGATTGATAATAGTGAGTGTAATAAGTATAGTAATTGTCGTTCTCTCGATCATATTAGCATAATATGGTTAATAATATGAGTTAGATTGATAATAATAAGAGTAATAAGTATAGTAATTGTCGTTCTATCGATCATATCTGCATAATATGGTTAATAATATGAGTTAGATTAATAATAATAAGAATAATAAGTATAGTAATTGGAGTTCTATCGACCACGGAAGCATAATATGGCTAATAATATGAGTTAGATTGATAATAATAAGAGTAATAACTATAGTAATTGCCGTTCTATCGATCATATAAGCATAATATGGCGAATAATATGATTTAGATTGATAATAATAAGAGTAATAAGTATAGTAATTGTCGTTCTATCGCTCATATAAGCATAATATCGCTAATAATATGAGTTAGATTGATAATAATAAGAGTAATAAGTATACTAATTGTCGTTCTATCGATCATATCTGCACAATATGGTTAATAATATGAGTTAGATTAGTAGTAATGAGTGTAATAAGTACAGTAATTGTTCTATCGATCATATAAGCATAATATGGCGAATAATATGAGTTAGCTTGATAATAATAAGAGTAATAAGTATAGTAATTGTCGTTCTATCGATCATATCTGCACAATATGGTTAATAATATGAGTTTGATTAATAATAATAAGAGTAATAAGTATAGTAATTGTCGTTCTATCGATCATATAAGCATAATATGGCTAATAATATGAGCTAGATCGATAATGATAAGAGTAATAAGCACAATAATTGTCGTTCTATCGATCATATAAGCATAATATGGTTAATAATATGAGTTAGATTGATAATAGTGAGTGTAATAAGTATAGTAATTGTCGTTCTCTCGATCATATTAGCATAATATGGTTAATAATATGAGTTAGATTGATAATAATAAGAGTAATAAGTATAGTAATTGTCGTTCTATCGATCATATCTGCATAATATGGTTAATAATATGAGTTAGATTAATAATAATAAGAATAATAAGTATAGTAATTGGAGTTCTATCGACCATGGAAGCATAATATGGCTAATAATATGAGTTAGATTGATAATAATAAGAGTAATAACTATAGTAATTGCCGTTCTATCGATCATATAAGCATAATATGGCGAATAATATGATTTAGATTGATAATAATAAGAGTAATAAGTATAGTAATTGTCGTTCTATCGCTCATATAAGCATAATATCGCTAATAATATGAGTTAGATTGATAATAATAAGAGTAATAAGTATACTAATTGTCGTTCTATCGATCATATCTGCACAATATGGTTAATAATATCAGTTAGATTAATAGTAGTGAGTGTAATAAGTATAGTAATTGTCGTTCTATCGATCATATAAGCATAATATGGCTAATAATATGAGTTAGATTGATAATAATAAGACTAATAACTATAGTAATTGCCGTTCTATCGATCATATAAGCATAATATGGCGAATAATATGATTTAGATTGATAATAATAAGAGTACTAAGTATAGTAATTGTCGTTCTATCGATCATATAAGCATCATATGGTTAATAATATGAGTTCGATTAATAATAATAAGAGTAATAAGTATAGTAATTGTCGTCTATCGATCATATAAGCATAATATGGCTAATAATATGAATTAGATTGATAATAATAAGAGTAATAAGTATAGTAATTGTCGTTCTATCGATCATATAAGCATAATATGGCAAATAATATGATTTAGATTGATAATAATAAGAGTAATATGTATAGTATATGCCGTTCTATCGACCATGTAAGCATACTATGGCGAATAATATGATTTGGATTGATAATAATAAGAGTAATAAGTATAGTAATTGTCGTTCTATCGATCATATAAGCATAATATGGCTAATAATATGAGTTAGCTTGATAATAATAAGAGTAATAAGTATAGTAATTGTCGTTCTATCGATCATATCTGCACAATATGGTTAATAATATGAGTTAGATTAACAGTAATGAGTGTAATAAGTGTAGTAATTGTCGTTCTATCGATCATATAAGAATAATATGGCGAATAATATGATTTGTATTGATAATAATAAGAGTAATAAGTATAGTAATTGTCGTTCTATCGATCATATAAGCATAATATGGCTAATAATATGTGTTAGCTTGATAATAATAAGTGTAATAAGTATAGCAATTGTCGTTCTATCGATCATATCTGCACAATATGGTTAATAATATTAATTAGATTAATAGTAATGAGTGTAATAAGTATAGTAATTGTCGTTCTATCGATCATATAAGAATAATATGGCGAATAATATGAGTTAGATTGATAATAATAACAGTAATAAGTATAGTAATTGTCGTTCTATCGATCATTTAAGCATAATATGGCTAATAATATGAGTTAGATTGATAATAATAAGAGTAATAAGTATAGTAATTGTCGTTCTATCGATCATATAAGCATAATATGGCTAATAATATGAGCTAGATCGATAATGATAAGAGTAATAAGCACAATAATTGTCGTTCTATCGATCATATAAGCATAATATGGTTAATAATATGAGTTAGATTGATAATAGTGAGTGTAATAAGTATAGTAATTGTCGTTCTCTCGATCATATTAGCATAATATGGTTAATAATATGAGTTAGATTAATAATAATAAGAATAATAAGTATAGTAATTGGAGTTCTATCGACCATGGAAGCATAATATGGCTAATAATATGAGTTAGATTGATAATAATAAGAGTAATAACTATAGTAATTGCCGTTCTATCGATCATATAAGCATAATATGGCGAATAATATGATTTAGATTGATAATAATAAGAGTAATAAGTATAGTAATTGTCGTTCTATCGCTCATATAAGCATAATATCGCTAATAATATGAGTTAGATTGATAATAATAAGAGTAATAAGTATACTAATTGTCGTTCTATCGATCATATCTGCACAATATGGTTAATAATATCAGTTAGATTAATAGTAGTGAGTGTAATAAGTATAGTAATTGTCGTTCTATCGATCATATAAGCATAATATGGCTAATAATATGAGTTAGATTGATAATAATAAGACTAATAACTATAGTCATTGCCGTTCTATCGATCATATAAGGATAATATGGCGAATAATATGATTTAGATTGATAATAGTAAGAGTAATAAGTATAGTAATTGTCGTTCTATCGCTCATATAAGCATAATATCGCTAATAATATGAGTTAGATTGATAACAATAAGAGTAATAAGTATAGTAATTGCCGTTCTATCGATCATATATGCATAATGTGGCTAATAATATGAGTTAGATTGATAATAATAAGAGTAATAAGTATAGTAATTGTCGTCCTATCGATCATATCTGCATAATATGGTTAATAATATGAGTTAGATTAATAATAATATGAAAAGTAAGTATAGTAATTGTCGTTCTATCGATCATGGAAGCATAATATGGCTAATAATATGAGTTAGATTGATAAAAATAAGAGTAATAACTATAGTAATTGCGGTTCTATCGATCACATAAGCATAATATGGCGAATAATATGATTTAGATTGATAATAATAAGTGTAATAAGTATATTAATTGTCGTTCTATCGATCATATAAGCATAATATGGCTAATAATATCAGTTAGATTGATAATAATAACAGTAATAAGTATAGTAATTGTCGTTCTATCGATCATGGAAGCATAATATGGCTAATAATATGAGTTAGATTGATAATAATAAGGGTAATAAGTATAGTAATTGCCGTTCTATCGATCATATAAGCATAATAAGGCTAATAATATGATTTAGATTGATAATAATAAGAGTAATAAGTATAGTAATTGTCGTTCCATCGATCATGTCTGCATAATACGGTTAACAATATGAGATAGATTAATAATAATAAGAATAATAAGTATAGTAATTGTCGTTCTATCGACCATGGAAGCATAATATGGCCAATAATATGAGTTAGATTGATAATGATAAGAGTAATAAGTATAGTAATTGTCGTTCTATCGATCATATCTGCACAATATGGTTAATAATATGAGTTAGATTAGTAGTAATGAGTGTAATAAGTACAGTAATTGTTCTATCGATCATATAAGCATAATATGGCGAATAATATGAGTTAGCTTGATAATAATAAGAGTAATAAGTATAGTAATTGTCGTTCTATCGATCATATCTGCACAATATGGTTAATAATATGAGTTAGATTAATAATAATAAGAGTAATAAGTATAGTAATTGTCGTCTATCGATCATATAAGCATAATATGGCTAATAATATGAATTAGATTTGTAATAATAAGAGTAATAAGTATAGTAATTATCGTTCTATCGATCCTATAAGCATAATATGGCAAATAATATGATTTAGATTGATAATAATAAGAGTAATGTGTATAGTATATGCCGTTCTATCGACCATATAAGCATAATATGGCGAATAATATGATTTGGATTGATAGTAATAAGAGTAATAAGTATAGTAATTGTCGTTCTATCGATCATATAAGCATAATATGGCTAATAATATGAGTTAGCTTGATAATAATAAGAGTAATAAGTATAGTAATTGTCGTTCCATCGATCATATCTGCACAATATGGTTAATAATATGAGTTAGATTAATAGTAATGAGTGTAATAAGTATAGTAATTGTCATTCTATCGATCATATAAGCATAATATGGCTAATAATATGAGTTAGATTCATAATAATAAGAGTAATAACTATAGTAATTGCCGTTCTATCGATCATATAAGCATAATATGGCGAATAATATGATTTAGATTGATAATAATAAGAGTACTAAGTATAGTAATTGTCGTTCTATCGATCATATAAGCATCATATGGTTAATAATATGAGTTCGATTAATAATAATAAGAGTAATAAGTATAGTAATTGTCGTCTATCGATCATATAAGCATAATATGGCTAATAATATGAATTAGATTGATAATAATAAGAGTAATAAGTATAGTAATTGTCGTTCTATCGATCATATAAGCATAATATAACAAATAATATGATTTAGATTGATAATAATAAGAGTAATATGTATAGTATATGCCGTTCTATCGACCATATAAGCATACTATGGCGAATAATATGATTTGGATTGATAATAATGAGAGTAATAAGTATAGTAATTGTCGGTCTATCGATCATATAAGCATAATATGGCTAATAATATGAGTTAGCTTGATAATAATAAGAGTAATAAGTATAGTAATTGTCGTTCTATCGATCATATCTGCACAATATGGTTAATAATGTGAGTTAGATTAATAGTAATGAGTGTAATAAGTATAGTAATTGTCGTTCTATCGATCATATAAGAATAATATGGCGAATAATATGATTTGTATTGATAATAATAAGAGTAATAAGTATACTAATTGTCGTTCTATCGATCATATCTGCACAATATGGTTAATAATATCAGTTAGATTAATAGTAGTGAGTGTAATAAGTATAGTAATTGTCGTTCTATCGCTCATATAAGCATAATATCGCTAATAATATGAGTTAGATTGATAACAATAAGAGTAATAAGTATAGTAATTGCCGTTCTATCGATCATATATGCATAATGTGGCTAATAATATGAGTTAGATTGATAATAATAAGAGTAATAAGTATAGTAATTGTCGTCCTATGGAGCATATCTGCATAATATGGTTAATAATATGAGTTAGATTAATAATAATATGAAAAGTAAGTATAGTAATTGTCGTTCTATCGATCATGGAAGCATAATATGGCTAATAATATGAGTTAGATTGATAAAAATAAGAGTAATAACTATAGTAATTGCGGTTCTATCGATCACATAAGCATAATATGGCGAATAATATGATTTAGATTGATAATAATAAGTGTAATAAGTATATTAATTGTCGTTCTATCGATCATATAAGCATAATATGGCTAATAATATCAGTTAGATTGATAATAATAAGAATAATAAGTATAGTAATTGTCGTTCTATCGACCATGGAAGCATAATATGGCCAATAATATGAGTTAGATTGATAATGATAAGAGTAATAAGTATAGTAATTGTCGTTCTATCGATCATATCTGCACAATATGGTTAATAATATGAGTTAGATTAGTAGTAATGAGTGTAATAAGTACAGTAATTGTTCTATCGATCATATAAGCATAATATGGCGAATAATATGAGTTAGCTTGATAATAATAAGGGTAATAAGTATAGTAATTGTCGTTCTATCGGTCATATCTGCACAATATGGTTAATAATATGAGTTAGATTAATAATAATAAGAGTAATAAGTATAGTAATTGTCGTCTATCGATCATATAAGCATAATATGGCTAATAATATGAATTAGATTTATAATAATAAGAGTAATAAGTATAGTAATTGTCGTTCTATCGATCATATAAGCATAATATGGCAAATAATATGATTTAGATTGATAATAATAAGAGTAATATGTATAGTATATGCCGTTCTATCGACCATATAAGCATAATATGGCGAATAATATGATTTGGATTGATAGTAATAAGAGTAATAAGTATAGTAATTGTCGTTCTATCGATCATATAAGCATAATATGGCTAATAATATGAGTTAGCTTGATAATAATAAGAGTAATAAGTATAGTAATTGTCGTTCCATCGATCATATCTGCACAATATGGTTAATAATATGAGTTAGATTAATAGTAATGAGTGTAATAAGTATAGTAATTGTCATTCTATCGATCATATAAGCATAATATGGCTAATAATATGAGTTAGATTCATAATAATAAGAGTAATAACTATAGTAATTGCCGTTCTATCGATCATATAAGCATAATATGGCGAATAATATGATTTAGATTGATAATAATAAGAGTACTAAGTATAGTAATTGTCGTTCTATCGATCATATAAGCATCATATGGTTAATAATATGAGTTAGATTAATAATAATAAGAGTAATAAGTATAGTAATTGTCGTCTATCGATCATATAAGCATAATATGGCTAATAATATGAATTAGATTGATAATAATAAGAGTAATAAGTATAGTAATTGTCGTTCTATCGATCATATAAGCATAATATGGCAAATAATATGATTTAGATTGATAATAATAAGAGTAATATGTATAGTATATGCCGTTCTATCGACCATATAAGCATACTATGGCGAATAATATGATTTGGATTGATAATAATAAGAGTAATAAGTATAGTAATTGTCGTTCTATCGATCATATAAGCATAATATGGCTAATAATATGAGTTAGCTTGATAATAATAAGAGTAATAAGTATAGTAATTGTCGTTCTATCGATCATATCTGCACAATATGGTTAATAATGTGAGTTAGATTAATAGTAATGAGTGTAATAAGTATAGTAATTGTCGTTCTATCGATCATATAAGAATAATATGGCGAATAATATGATTTGTATTGATAATAATAAGAGTAATAAGTGTAGTAATTGTCGTTCTATCGATCATATAAGCATAATATGGCTAATAATATGAGTTAGCTTGATAATAATGAGTGTAATAAGTATAGTAATTGTCGTTCTATCGATCATATCTGCACAATATGGTTAATAATATTAGTTAGATTAATAGTAATGAGTGTAATAAGTATAGTAATTGTCGTTCTATCGATCATATAAGCATAATATGGCGAATAATATGAGTTAGATTGATAATAATAAGACTAATAACTATAGTCATTGCCGTTCTATCGATCATATAAGCATAATATGGCTAATAATATGAGTTAGATTGATAATAATAAGACTAATAACTATAGTCATTGCCGTTCTATCGATCATATAAGCATAATATGGCGAATAATATGATTTAGATTGATAATAATAAGAGTAATAAGTATAGTAATTGTCGTTCTATCGCTCATATAAGCATAATATCGCTAATAATATGAGTTAGATTGATAACAATAAGAGTAATAAGTATAGTAATTGTCGTTCTATCGATCATATAAGCATAATATCGCTAATAATATGAGTTAGATTGATAACAATAAGAGTAATAAGTATAGTAATTGCCGTTCTATCGATCATATATGCATAATGTGGCTAATAATATGAGTTAGATTGATAATAATAAGAGTAATAAGTATAGTAATTGTCGGTCTATCGATCATATCTGCACAATATGGTTAATAATATGAGTTAGATTAATAGTAATGAGTGTAATAAGTATAGTAATTGTCGTTCTCTCGATCATATAAGCATAATATGTCTAATAATATGAGTTAGATTGATAATAATAACAGTAATAAGTATAGTAATTGTCGTTCTATCGATCATGGAAGCATAATATGGCTAATAATATGAGTTAGATTGATAATAATAAGAGTAATAAGTATAGTAATTGTCGTTCCATCGATCATGTCTGCATAATATGGTTAACAATATGAGATAGATTAATAATAATAAGAATAATAAGTATAGTAATTGTCGTTCTATCGACCATGGAAGCATAATATGGCCAATAATATGAGTTAGATTGATAATGATAAGAGTAATAAGTATAGTAATTGTCGTTCTATCGATCATATCTGCACAATATGGTTAATAATATGAGTTAGATTAGTAGTAATGAGTGTAATAAGTACAGTAATTGTTCTATCGATCATATAAGCATAATATGGCGAATAGTATGAGTTAGCTTGATAATAATAAGAGTAATAAGTATAGTAATTGTCGTTCCATCGATCATATCTGCACAATATGGTTAATAATATGAGTTAGATTAATAGTAATGAGTGTAATAAGTATAGTAATTGTCATTCTATCGATCATATAAGCATAATATGGCTAATAATATGAGTTAGATTCATAATAATAAGAGTAATAACTATAGTAATTGCCGTTCTATCGATCATATAAGCATAATATGGCGAATAATATGATTTAGATTGATAATAATAAGAGTAATAAGTATAGTAATTGTCGTTCCATCGATCATATCTGCACAATATGGTTAATAATATGAGTTAGATTAATAGTAATGAGTGTAATAAGTATAGTAATTGTCATTCTATCGATCATATAAGCATAATATGGCTAATAATATGAGTTAGATTCATAATAATAAGAGTAATAACTATAGTAATTGCCGTTCTATCGATCATATAAGCATAATATGGCGAATAATATGATTTAGATTGATAATAATAAGAGTACTAAGTATAGTAATTGTCGTTCTATCGATCATATAAGCATCATATGGTTAATAATATGAGTTCGATTAATAATAATAAGAGTAATAAGTATAGTAATTGTCGTCTATCGATCATATAAGCATAATATGGCTAATAATATGAATTAGATTGATAATAATAAGAGTAATAAGTATAGTAATTGTCGTTCTATCGATCATATAAGCATAATATAACAAATAATATGATTTAGATTGATAATAATAAGAGTAATATGTATAGTATATGCCGTTCTATCGACCATATAAGCATACTATGGCGAATAATATGATTTGGATTGATAATAATGAGAGTAATAAGTATAGTAATTGTCGGTCTATCGATCATATAAGCATAATATGGCTAATAATATGAGTTAGCTTGATAATAATAAGAGTAATAAGTATAGTAATTGTCGTTCTATCGATCATATCTGCACAATATGGTTAATAATGTGAGTTAGATTAATAGTAATGAGTGTAATAAGTATAGTAATTGTCGTTCTATCGATCATATAAGAATAATATGGCGAATAATATGATTTGTATTGATAATAATAAGAGTAATAAGTGTAGTAATTGTCGTTCTATCGATCATATAAGCATAATATGGCTAATAATATGAGTTAGCTTGATAATAATGAGTGTAATAAGTATAGTAATTGTCGTTCTATCGATCATATCTGCACAATATGGTTAATAATATTAGTTAGATTAATAGTAATGAGTGTAATAAGTATAGTAATTGTCGTTCTATCGATCATATAAGCATAATATGGCGAATAATATGAGTTAGATTGATAATAATAAGACTAATAACTATAGTCATTGCCGTTCTATCGATCATATAAGCATAATATGGCTAATAATATGAGTTAGATTGATAATAATAAGACTAATAACTATAGTCATTGCCGTTCTATCGATCATATAAGCATAATATGGCGAATAATATGATTTAGATTGATAATAATAAGAGTAATAAGTATAGTAATTGTCGTTCTATCGCTCATATAAGCATAATATCGCTAATAATATGAGTTAGATTGATAACAATAAGAGTAATAAGTATAGTAATTGTCGTTCTATCGATCATATAAGCATAATATCGCTAATAATATGAGTTAGATTGATAACAATAAGAGTAATAAGAATAGTAATTGCCGTTCTATCGATCATATATGCATAATGTGGCTAATAATATGAGTTAGATTGATAATAATAAGAGTAATAAGTATAGTAATTGTCGGTCTATCGATCATATCTGCACAATATGGTTAATAATATGAGTTAGATTAATAGTAATGAGTGTAATAAGTATAGTAATTGTCGTTCTCTCGATCATATAAGCATAATATGTCTAATAATATGAGTTAGATTGATAATAATAACAGTAATAAGTATAGTAATTGTCGTTCTATCGATCATGGAAGCATAATATGGCTAATAATATGAGTTAGATTGATAATAATAAGAGTAATAAGTATAGTAATTGTCGTTCCATCGATCATGTCTGCATAATATGGTTAACAATATGAGATAGATTAATAATAATAAGAATAATAAGTATAGTAATTGTCGTTCTATCGACCATGGAAGCATAATATGGCCAATAATATGAGTTAGATTGATAATGATAAGAGTAATAAGTATAGTAATTGTCGTTCTATCGATCATATCTGCACAATATGGTTAATAATATGAGTTAGATTAGTAGTAATGAGTGTAATAAGTACAGTAATTGTTCTATCGATCATATAAGCATAATATGGCGAATAGTATGAGTTAGCTTGATAATAATAAGAGTAATAAGTATAGTAATTGTCGTTCCATCGATCATATCTGCACAATATGGTTAATAATATGAGTTAGATTAATAGTAATGAGTGTAATAAGTATAGTAATTGTCATTCTATCGATCATATAAGCATAATATGGCTAATAATATGAGTTAGATTCATAATAATAAGAGTAATAACTATAGTAATTGCCGTTCTATCGATCATATAAGCATAATATGGCGAATAATATGATTTAGATTGATAATAATAAGAGTACTAAGTATAGTAATTGTCGTTCTATCGATCATATAAGCATCATATGGTTAATAATATGAGTTAGAGTAATAATAATAAGAGTAACAAGTATAGTAATTGTCGTCTATCGATCATATAAGCATAATATGGCTAATAATATGAATTAGATTGATAATAATAAGAGTAATAAGTATAGTAATTGTCGTTCTATCGATCATATAAGCATAATATGGCAAATAATATGATTTAGATTGATAATAATAAGAGTAATATGTATAGTATATGCCGTTCTATCGACCATGTAAGCATACTATGGCGAATAATATGATTTGGATTGATAATAATAAGAGTAATAAGTATAGTAATTGTCGTTCTATCGATCATATAAGCATAATATGGCTAATAATATGAGTTAGCTTGATAATAATAAGAGTAATAAGTATAGTAATTGTCGTTCTATCGATCATATCTGCACAATATGGTTAATAATATGAGTTAGATTAATAGTAATGAGTGTAATGAGTATAGTAATTGTCGTTCTATCGATCATATAAGAATAATATGGCTAATAATATGAGTTAGATTGATAATAATAAGACTAATAACTATAGTCATTGCCGTTCTATCGATCATATAAGCATAATATGGCGAATAATATGATTTAGATTGATAATAATAAGAGTAATAAGTATAGTAATTGTCGTTCTATCGCTCATATAAGCATAATATCGCTAATAATATGAGTTAGATTGATAACAATAAGAGTAATAAGTATAGTAATTGCCGTTCTATCGATCATATATGCATAATGTGGCTAATAATATGAGTTAGATTGATAATAATAAGAGTAATAAGTATAGTAATTGTCGTCCTATCGATCATATCTGCATAATATGGTTAATAATATGAGTTAGATTAATAATAATATGAAAAGTAAGAATAGTAATTGTCGTTCTATCGATCATGGAAGCATAATATGGCTAATAATATGAGTTAGATTGATAAAAATAAGAGTAATAACTATAGTAATTGCGGTTCTATCGATCACATAAGCATAATATGGCGAATAATATGATTTAGATTGATAATAATAAGTGTAATAAGTATATTAATTGTCGTTCTATCGATCATATAAGCATAATATGGCTAATAATATCAGTTAGATTGATAATAATAACAGTAATAAGTATAGTAATTGTCGTTCTATCGATCATGGAAGCATAATATGGCTAATAATATGAGTTAGATTGATAATAATAAGGGTAATAAGTATAGTAATTGCCGTTCTATCGATCATATAAGCATAATAAGGCTAATAATATGATTTAGATTGATAATAATAAGAGTAATAAGTATAGTAATTGTCGTTCCATCGATCATGTCTGCATAATATGGTTAACAATATGAGATAGATTAATAATAATAAGAATAATAAGTATAGTAATTGTCGTTCTAGCGACCATGGAAGCATAATATGGCCAATAATATGAGTTAGATTGATAATGATAAGAGTAATAAGTATAGTAATTGTCGTTCTATCGATCATATCTGCACAATATGGTTAATAATATGAGTTAGATTAGTAGTAATGAGTGTAATAAGTACAGTAATTGTTCTATCGATCATATAAGCATAATATGGCGAATAATATGAGTTAGCTTGATAATAATAAGAGTAATAAGTATAGTAATTGTCGTTCTATCGATCATATCTGCACAATATGGTTAATAATATGAGTTAGATTAATAATAATAAGAGTAATAAGTATAGTAATTGTCGTCTATCGATCATATAAGCATAATATGGCTAATAATATGAATTAGATTTATAATAATAAGAGTAATAAGTATAGTAATTGTCGTTCTATCGATCATATAAGCATAATATGGCAAATAATATGATTTAGATTGATAATAATAAGAGTAATGTGTATAGTATATGCCGTTCTATCGACCATATAAGCATAATATGGCGAATAATATGATTTGGATTGATAGTAATAAGAGTAATAAGTATTTTAATTGTCGTTCTATCGATCATATAAGCATAATATGGCTAATAATATGAGTTAGCTTGATAATAATAAGAGTAATAAGTATAGTAATTGTCGTTCCATCGATCATATCTGCACAATATGGTTAATAATATGAGTTAGATTAATAGTAATGAGTGTAATAAGTATAGTAATTGTCATTCTATCGATCATATAAGCATAATATGGCTAATAATATGAGTTAGATTCATAATAATAAGAGTAATAACTATAGTAATTGCCGTTCTATCGATCATATAAGCATAATATGGCGAATAATATGATTTAGATTGATAATAATAAGAGTACTAAGTATAGTAATTGTCGTTCTATCGATCATATAAGCATCATATGGTTAATAATATGAGTTCGATTAATAATAATAAGAGTAATAAGTATAGTAATTGTCGTCTATCGATCATATAAGCATAATATGGCTAATAATATGAATTAGATTGATAATAATAAGAGTAATAAGTATAGTAATTGTCGTTCTATCGATCATATAAGCATAATATGGCAAATAATATGATTTAGATTGATAATAATAAGAGTAATATGTATAGTATATGCCGTTCTATCGACCATGTAAGCATACTATGGCGAATAATATGATTTGGATTGATAATAATAAGAGTAATAAGTATAGTAATTGTCGTTCTATCGATCATATAAGCATAATATGGCTAATAATATGAGTTAGCTTGATAATAATAAGAGTAATAAGTATAGTAATTGTCGTTCTATCGATCATATCTGCACAATATGGTTAATAATATGAGTTAGATTAAGAGTAATGAGTGTAATAAGTATAGTAATTGTCGTTCTATCGATCATATAAGAATAATATGGCGAATAATATGATTTGTATTGATAATAATAAGAGTAATAAGTATAGTAATTGTCGTTCTATCGATCATATAAGCATAATATGGCTAATAATATGAGTTAGCTTGATAATAATAAGTGTAATAAGTATAGTAATTGTCGTTCTATCGATCATATCTGCATAATATGGTTAATAATATGAGTTAGATTAATAATAATAAGAATAATAAGTATAGTAATTGGAGTTCTATCGACCATGGAAGCATAATATGGCTAATAATATGAGTTAGATTGATAATAATAAGAGTAATAACTATAGTTATTGCCGTTCTATCGATCATATAAGCATAATATGGCGAATAATATGATTAAGATTGATAATAATAAGAGTAATAAGTATAGTAATTGTCGTTCTATCGCTCATATAAGCATAATATCGCTAATAATATGAGTTAGATTGATAATAATAAGAGTAATAAGTATACTAATTGTCGTTCTATCGATCATATCTGCACAATATGGTTAATAATATCAGTTAGATTAATAGTAGTGAGTGTAATAAGTATAGTAATTGTCGTTCTATCGATCATATAAGCATAATATGGCTAATAATATGAGTTAGATTGATAATAATAAGACTAATAACTATAGTCATTGCCGTTCTATCGATCATATAAGCATAATATGGCGAATAATATCAGTTAGATTGATAATAATAACAGTAATAAGTATAGTAATTGTCGTTCTATCGATCATGGAAGCATAATATGGCTAATAATATGAGTTAGATTGATAATAATAAGGGTAATAAGTATAGTAATTGCCGTTCTATCGATCATATAAGCATAATAAGGCTAATAATATGATTTAGATTGATAATAATAAGAGTAATAAGTATAGTAATTGTCGTTGCATCGATCATGTCTGCATAATATGGTTAACAATATGAGATAGATTAATAATAATAAGAATAATAAGTATAGTAATTGTCGTTCTATCGACCATGGAAGCATAATATGGCCAATAATATGAGTTAGATTGATAATGATAAGAGTAATAAGTATAGTAATTGTCGTTCTATCGATCATATCTGCACAATATGGTTAATAATATGAGTTAGATTAGTAGTAATGAGTGTAATAAGTACAGTAATTGTTCTATCGATCATATAAGCATAATATGGCGAATAATATGAGTTAGCTTGATAATAATAAGAGTAATAAGTATAGTAATTGTCGTTCTATCGATCATATCTGCACAATATGGTTAATAATATGAGTTAGATTAATAATAATAAGAGTAATAAGTATAGTAATTGTCGTCTATCGATCATATAAGCATAATATGGCTAATAATATGAATTAGATTTATAATAATAAGAGTAATAAGTATAGTAATTGTCGTTCTATCGATCATATAAGCATAATATGGCAAATAATATGATTTAGATTGATAATAATAAGAGTAATGTGTATAGTATATGCCGTTCTATCGACCATATAAGCATAATATGGCGAATAATATGATTTGGATTGATAGTAATAAGAGTAATAAGTATTTTAATTGTCGTTCTATCGATCATATAAGCATAATATGGCTAATAATATGAGTTAGCTTGATAATAATAAGAGTAATAAGTATAGTAATTGTCGTTCCATCGATCATATCTGCACAATATGGTTAATAATATGAGTTAGATTAATAGTAATGAGTGTAATAAGTATAGTAATTGTCATTCTATCGATCATATAAGCATAATATGGCTAATAATATGAGTTAGATTGATAATAATAAGAGTAATAAGTATAGTAATTGTCGTTCTATCGATCATATAAGCATAATATGGCAAATAATATGATTTAGATTGATAATAATAAGAGTAATATGTATAGTATATGCCGTTCTATCGACCATGTAAGCATACTATGGCGAATAATATGATTTGGATTGATAATAATAAGAGTAATAAGTATAGTAATTGTCGTTCTATCGATCATATAAGCATAATATGGCTAATAATATGAGTTAGCTTGATAATAATAAGAGTAATAAGTATAGTAATTGTCGTTCTATCGATCATATCTGCACAATATGGTTAATAATATGAGTTAGATTAATAGTAATGAGTCTAATAAGTATAGTAATTGTCGTTCTATCGATCATATAAGAATAATATGGCGAATAATATGATTTGTATTGATAATAATAAGAGTAATAAGTATAGTAATTGTCGTTCTATCGATCATATAAGCATAATATGGCTAATAATATGAGTTAGCTTGATAATAATAAGTGTAATAAGTATAGTAATTGTCGTTCTATCGATCATATCTGCATAATATGGTTAATAATATGAGTTAGATTAATAATAATAAGAATAATAAGTATAGTAATTGGAGTTCTATCGACCATGGAAGCATAATATGGCTAATAATATGAGTTAGATTGATAATAATAAGAGTAATAACTATAGTAATTGCCGTTCTATCGATCATATAAGCATAATATGGCGAATAATATGATTTAGATTGATAATAATAAGAGTAATAAGTATAGTAATTGTCGTTCTATCGCTCATATAAGCATAATATCGCTAATAATATGAGTTAGATTGATAATAATAAGAGTAATAAGTATACTAATTGTCGTTCTATCGATCATATCTGCACAATATGGTTAATAATATCAGTTAGATTAATAGTAGTGAGTGTAATAAGTATAGTAATTGTCGTTCTATCGATCATATAAGCATAATATGGCTAATAATATGAGTTAGATTGATAATAATAAGACTAATAACTATAGTCATTGCCGTTCTATCGATCATATAAGCATAATATGGCGAATAATATGATTTAGATTGATAATAATAAGAGTAATAAGTATAGTAATTGTCGTTCTATCGCTCATATAAGCATAATATCGCTAATAATATGAGTTAGATTGATAACAATAAGAGTAATAAGTATAGTAATTGCCGTTCTATCGATCATATATGCATAATGTGGCTAATAATATGAGTTAGATTGATAATAATAAGAGTAATAAGTATAGTAATTGTCGTCCTATCGATCATATCTGCATAATATGGTTAATAATATGAGTTAGATTAATAATAATATGAAAAGTAAGTATAGTAATTGTCGTTCTATCGATCATGGAAGCATAATATGGCTAATAATATGAGTTAGATTGATAAAAATAAGAGTAATAACTATAGTAATTGCGGTTCTATCGATCACATAAGCATAATATGGCGAATAATATGATTTAGATTGATAATAATAAGTGTAATAAGTATATTAATTGTCGTTCTATCGATCATATAAGCATAATATGGCTAATAATATCAGTTAGATTGATAATAATAACAGTAATAAGTATAGTAATTGTCGTTCTATCGATCATGGAAGCATAATATGGCTAATAATATGAGTTAGATTGATAATAATAAGGGTAATAAGTATAGTAATTGCCGTTCTATCGATCATATAAGCATAATAAGGCTAATAATATGATTTAGATTGATAATAATAAGAGTAATAAGTATAGTAATTGTCGTTCCATCGATCATGTCTGCATAATATGGTTAACAATATGAGATAGATTAATAATAATAAGAATAATAAGTATAGTAATTGTCGTTCTATCGACCATGGAAGCATAATATGGCCAATAATATGAGTTAGATTGATAATGATAAGAGTAATAAGTATAGTAATTGTCGTTCTATCGATCATATCTGCACAATATGGTTAATAATATGAGTTAGATTAGTAGTAATGAGTGTAATAAGTACAGTAATTGTTCTATCGATCATATAAGCATAATATGGCGAATAATATGAGTTAGCTTGATAATAATAAGAGTAATAAGTATAGTAATTGTCGTTCTATCGATCATATCTGCACAATATGGTTAATAATGTGAGTTAGATTAATAGTAATGAGTGTAATAAGTATAGTAATTGTCGTTCTATCGATCATATAAGAATAATATGGCGAATAATATGATTTGTATTGATAATAATAAGAGTAATAAGTATACTAATTGTCGTTCTATCGATCATATCTGCACAATATGGTTAATAATATCAGTTAGATTAATAGTAGTGAGTGTAATAAGTATAGTAATTGTCGTTCTATCGCTCATATAAGCATAATATCGCTAATAATATGAGTTAGATTGATAACAATAAGAGTAATAAGTATAGTAATTGCCGTTCTATCGATCATATATGCATAATGTGGCTAATAATATGAGTTAGATTGATAATAATAAGAGTAATAAGTATAGTAATTGTCGTCCTATGGAGCATATCTGCATAATATGGTTAATAATATGAGTTAGATTAATAATAATATGAAAAGTAAGTATAGTAATTGTCGTTCTATCGATCATGGAAGCATAATATGGCTAATAATATGAGTTAGATTGATAAAAATAAGAGTAATAACTATAGTAATTGCGGTTCTATCGATCACATAAGCATAATATGGCGAATAATATGATTTAGATTGATAATAATAAGTGTAATAAGTATATTAATTGTCGTTCTATCGATCATATAAGCATAATATGGCTAATAATATCAGTTAGATTGATAATAATAAGAATAATAAGTATAGTAATTGTCGTTCTATCGACCATGGAAGCATAATATGGCCAATAATATGAGTTAGATTGATAATGATAAGAGTAATAAGTATAGTAATTGTCGTTCTATCGATCATATCTGCACAATATGGTTAATAATATGAGTTAGATTAGTAGTAATGAGTGTAATAAGTACAGTAATTGTTCTATCGATCATATAAGCATAATATGGCGAATAATATGAGTTAGCTTGATAATAATAAGAGTAATAAGTATAGTAATTGTCGTTCTATCGATCATATCTGCACAATATGGTTAATAATATGAGTTAGATTAATAATAATAAGAGTAATAAGTATAGTAATTGTCGTCTATCGATCATATAAGCATAATATGGCTAATAATATGAATTAGATTTATAATAATAAGAGTAATAAGTATAGTAATTGTCGTTCTATCGATCATATAAGCATAATATGGCAAATAATATGATTTAGATTGATAATAATAAGAGTAATATGTATAGTATATGCCGTTCTATCGACCATATAAGCATAATATGGCGAATAATATGATTTGGATTGATAGTAATAAGAGTAATAAGTATAGTAATTGTCGTTCTATCGATCATATAAGCATAATATGGCTAATAATATGAGTTAGCTTGATAATAATAAGAGTAATAAGTATAGTAATTGTCGTTCCATCGATCATATCTGCACAATATGGTTAATAATATGAGTTAGATTAATAGTAATGAGTGTAATAAGTATAGTAATTGTCATTCTATCGATCATATAAGCATAATATGGCTAATAATATGAGTTAGATTCATAATAATAAGAGTAATAACTATAGTAATTGCCGTTCTATCGATCATATAAGCATAATATGGCGAATAATATGATTTAGATTGATAATAATAAGAGTACTAAGTATAGTAATTGTCGTTCTATCGATCATATAAGCATAATATGGCTGAAAATATGAGTTAGCTTGATAATAATAAGAGTAATAAGTATAGTAATTGTCGTTCTATCGATCATATCTGCACAATATGGTTAATAATGTGAGTTAGATTAATAATAATAAGAATAATAAGTATAGTAATTGGAGTTCTATCGACCATGGAAGCATAATATGGCTAATAATATGAGTTAGATTGATAATAATAAGAGTAATAAGTATACTAATTGTCGTTCTATCGATCATATCTGCATAATATGGTTAACAATATGAGATAGATTAATAATAATAAGAATAATAAGTATAGTAATTGTCGTTCTATCGACCATGGAAGCATAATATGGCCAATAATATGAGTTAGATTGATAATGATAAGAGTAATAAGTATAGTAATTGTCGTTCTATCGATCATATCTGCACAATATGGTTAATAATATGAGTTAGATTAATAATAATAAGAGTAATAAGTATAGTAATTGTCGTCTATCGATCATATAAGCATAATATGGCTAATAATATGAATTAGATTTATAATAATAAGAGTAATAAGTATACTAATTGTCGTTCTATCGATCATATCTGCACAATATGGTTAATAATATCAGTTAGATTAATAGTAGTGAGTGTAATAAGTATAGTAATTGTCGTTCTATCGATCATATAAGCATAATATGGCTAATAATATGAGTTAGATTGATAATAATAAGAGTAATAACTATAGTCATTGCCGTTCTATCGATCATATAAGCATAATATGGCGAATAATATGATTTAGATTGATAATAATAAGAGTAATAAGTATAGTAATTGTCGTTCTATCGCTCATATAAGCATAATATCGCTAATGATATGAGTTAGATTGATAACAATAAGAGTAATAAGTATAGTAATTGCCGTTCTATCGATCATATATGCATAATATGGCTAATAATATGAATTAGATTGATAATAATAAGAGTAATAAGTATAATAATTGCCGTTCTATCGATCACATAAGCATAATATGGCGAATAATATGATTTAGATTGATAATAATAAGAGTAATAAGTATAGTAATTGTCGTTCTATCGACCATGGAATCATAATATGGCTAATAATATGAGTTAGATTGATAATAATAAGAGTAATAAGTATAGTCATTGCCGTTCTATCGATCATATAAGCATAATATGGCGAATAATATGATTTAGATTGATAATAATAAGAGTAATAAGTATAGTAATTGTCGTTCTATCGATCATATAAGCATAATATGGCAAATAATATGATTTAGATTGATAATAATAAGATTAATACGTATAGTATATGCCGTTCTATCGACCATATAAGCATAATATGGCTAATAATATGAGTTATATTGATAATAATAAGAGTAATAAGTATAGTAATTGCCGTTCTATCGATCACATAAGCATAATATGGCGAATAATATGATTTAGATTGATAATAATAAGTGTAATAAGTATATTAATTGCCGTTCTATCGATCATATAAGCATAATATGGCTAATAATATGAGTTAGATTGATAATAATAAGAGTAATAAATATAGTAATTGCCGTTCTATCGATCATATAAGCATAATATGGCGAATAATATGATTTAGATTGATAATAGTAAGAGCAATAAGTATAGTAATTGTCGTTCTATCGATCATATCTGCACAATATGGTTAATAATATGAGTTAGATTAATAATAATAAGAATAATAAGTATAGTAATTGGAGTTCTATCGACCATGGAAGCATAATATGGCTAATAATATGAGTTAGATTGATAATAATAAGAGTAATAAGTATACTAATTGTCGTTCTATCGATCATATCTGCACAATATGGTTAATAATATCAGTTAGATTAATAGTAGTGAGTGTAATAAGTATAGTAATTGTCGTTCTATCGATCATATAAGCATAATATGGCTAATAATATGAGTTAGATTGATAATAATAAGAGTAATAACTATAGTCATTGCCGTTCTATCGATCATATAAGCATAATATGGCGAATAATATGATTTAGATTGATAATAATAAGAGTAATAAGTATAGTAATTGTCGTTCTATCGCTCATATAAGCATAATATCGCTAATGATATGAGTTAGATTGATAACAATAAGAGTAATAAGTATAGTAATTGCCGTTCTATCGATCATATATGCATAATATGGCTAATAATATGAATTAGATTGATAATAATAAGAGTAATAAGTATAATAATTCCCGTCCTATCGATCACATAAGCATAATATGGCGAATAATATGATTTAGATTGATAATAATAAGAGTAATAAGTATAGTAATTGTCGTTCTATCGACCATGGAATCATAATATGGCTAATAATATGAGTTAGATTGATAATAATAAGAGAAATAAGTATAGTCATTGCCGTTCTATCGATCATATAAGCATAATATGGCGAATAATATGATTTAGATTGATAATAATAAGAGTAATAAGTATAGTAATTGTCGTTCTATCGCTCATATAAGCATAATATCGCTAATAATATGAGTTAGATTGATAACAATAAGAGTAATAAGTATAGTAATTGCCGTTCTATCGATCATATATGCATAATATGGCTAATAATATGAGTTAGATTGATAATAATAAGAGTAATAACTATAGTCATTGCCGTTCTATCGATCATATAAGCATAATATGGCGAATAATATGAATTAGATTGATAATAATAAGAGTAATAAGTATAATAATTGCCGTTCTATCGATCACATAAGCATAATATGGCGAATAATATGATTTAGATAGATAATAATAAGAGTAATATGTATAGTAATTGTCGTTCTATCGACCATGGAATCATAATATGGCTAATAATATGAGTTAGATTGATAATAATAAGAGTAATAAGTATAGTAATTGTCGGTCTATCGATCATATCTGCACAATATGGTTAATAATATGAGTTAGATTAATAGTAATGAGTGTAATAAGTATAGTAATTGCCGCTCTCTCGATCATATAAGCATAATATGGCTAATAATATGAGTTAGATTGATAATAATAAGAGTAATAAGTATAGTAATTGTCGTTCTATCGCTCATATAAGCATAATATGGCCAATAATATGAGTTAGATTGATAATAATAAGAGTAATAAGTATAGTCATTGCCGTTCTATCGATCATATAAGCATAATATGGCGAATAATATGATTTAGATTGATAATAATAAGAGTAATAAGTATAGTAATTGTCGTTCTATCGCTCATATAAGCATAATATCGCTAATAATATGAGTTAGATTGATAACAATAAGAGTAATAAGTATAGTAATTGCCGTTCTATCGATCATATATGCATAATATGGCTAATAATATGAATTAGATTGATAATAATAAGAGTAATAAGTATAATAATTGCCGTTCTATCGATCACATAAGCATAATATGGCGAATAATATGATTTAGATAGATAATAATAAGAGTAATATGTATAGTAATTGTCGTTCTATCGACCATGGAATCATAATATGGCTAATAATATGAGTTAGATTGATAATAATAAGAGTAATAAGTATAGTAATTGTCGGTCTATCGATCATATCTGCACAATATGGTTAATAATATGAGTTAGATTAATAGTAATGAGTGTAATAAGTATAGTAATTGCCGTTCTCTCGATCATATAAGCATAATATGGCTAATAATATGAGTTAGATTGATAATAATAAGAGTAATAAGTATAGTAATTGTCGTTCTATCGCTCATATAAGCATAATATGGCCAATAATATGAGTTAGATTGATAATAATAAGAGTAATAAGTATAGTAATTGTCGTTCTATCGCTCATATAAGCATAATATGGCCAATAATATGAGTTAGATTGATAATAATAAGAGTAATAAGTATAGTAATTGTCGGTCTATCGATCATATCTGCACAATATGGTTAATAATATGAGTTAGATTAATAGTAATGAGTGTAATAAGTATAGTAATTGTCGTTCTCTCGATCATATAAGCATAATATGTCTAATAATATGAGTTAGATTGATAATAATAACAGTAATAAGTATAGTAATTGTCGTTCTATCGATCATGGAAGCATAATATGGCTAATAATATGAGTTAGATTGATAATAATAAGAGTAATAAGTATAGTAATTGTCGTTCCATCGATCATGTCTGCATAATATGGTTAACAATATGAGATAGATTAATAATAATAAGAATAATAAGTATAGTAATTGTCGTTCTATCGACCATGGAAGCATAATATGGCCAATAATATGAGTTAGATTGATAATGATAAGAGTAATAAGTATAGTAATTGTCGTTCTATCGATCATATCTGCACAATATGGTTAATAATATGAGTTAGATTAGTAGTAATGAGTGTAATAAGTACAGTAATTGTTCTATCGATCATATAAGCATAATATGGCGAATAATATGAGTTAGCTTGATAATAATAAGAGTAATAAGTATAGTAATTGTCGTTCCATCGATCATATCTGCACAATATGGTTAATAATATGAGTTAGATTAATAGTAATGAGTGTAATAATTATAGTAATTGTCATTCTATCGATCATATAAGCATAATATGGCTAATAATATGAGTTAGATTCATAATAATAAGAGTAATAACTATAGTAATTGCCGTTCTATCGATCATATAAGCATAATATGGCGAATAATATGATTTAGATTGATAATAATAAGAGTACTAAGTATAGTAATTGTCGTTCTATCGATCATATAAGCATCATATGGTTAATAATATGAGTTAGATTAATAATAATAAGAGTAACAAGTATAGTAATTGTCGTCTATCGATCATATAAGCATAATATGGCTAATAATATGAATTAGATTGATAATAATAAGAGTAATAAGTATAGTAATTGTCGTTCTATCGATCATATAAGCATAATATGGCAAATAATATGATTTAGATTGATAATAATAAGAGTAATATGTATAGTATATGCCGTTCTATCGACCATGTAAGCATACTATGGCGAATAATATGATTTGGATTGATAATAATAAGAGTAATAAGTATAGTAATTGTCGTTCTATCGATCATATATGCATAATATGGCTAATAATATGAGTTAGCTTGATAATAATAAGAGTAATAAGTATAGTAATTGTCGTTCTATCGATCATATCCGCACAATATGGTTAATAATATGAGTTAGATTAATAGTAATGAGTGTAATAAGTATAGTAATTGTCGTTCTATCGATCATATAAGAATAATATGGCGAATAATATGATTTGAATTGATAATAATAAGAGTAATAAGTATAGTAATTGTCGTTCTATCGATCATATAAGCATAATATGGCTAATAATATGAGCTAGCTTGATAATAATAAGTGTAATAAGTATAGTAATTGTCGTTCTATCGATCATATCTGCACAGTATGGTTAATAATATTAATTAGATTAATAGTAATGAGTGTAATAAGTATAGTAATTGTCGTTCTATCGATCATATAAGAATAATATGGCGAATAATATGAGTTAGATTGATAATAATAAGAGTAATAAGTATAGTAATTGTCGTTCTATCGATCATATCTGCATAATATGGTTAATAATATGAGTTAGATTAATAATAATAAGAATAATAAGTATAGTAATTGTCGTTCTATCGATCATATAAGAATAATATGGCGAATAATATGATTTGAATTGATAATAATAAGAGTAATAAGTATAGTAATTGTCGTTCTATCGATCATATCTGCACAATATGGTTAATAATATGAGTTAGATTAATAATAATAAGAGTAATAAGTATAGTAATTGTCGTCTATCGATCATATAAGCATAATATGGCTAATAATATGAATTAGATTTATAATAATAAGAGTAATAAGTATAGTAATTGTCGTTCTATCGATCATATAAGCATAATATGGCAAATAATATGATTTAGATTGATAATAATAAGAGTAATATGTATAGTATATGCCGTTCTATCGACCATATAAGCATAATATGGCGAATAATATGATTTAGATTGATAATAATAAGAGTAATATGTATAGTATATGCCGTTCTATCGACCATATAAGCATAATATGGCGAATAATATGATTTGGATTGATAGTAATAAGAGTAATAAGTATAGTAATTGTCGTTCTATCGATCATATAAGCATAATATGGCTAATAATATGAGTTAGCTTGATAATAATAAGAGTAATAAGTATAGTAATTGTCGTTCCATCGATCATATCTGCACAATATGGTTAATAATATGAGTTAGATTAATAGTAATGAGTGTAATAAGTATAGTAATTGTCATTCTATCGATCATATAAGCATAATATGGCTAATAATATGAGTTAGATTCATAATAATAAGAGTAATAACTATAGTAATTGCCGTTCTATCGATCATATAAGCATAATATGGCGAATAATATGATTTAGATTGATAATAATAAGAGTACTAAGTATAGTAATTGTCGTTCTATCGATCATATAAGCATAATATGGCTAATAATATGAGTTAGCTTGATAATAATAAGAGTAATAAGTATAGTAATTGTCGTTCTATCGATCATATCTGCACAATATGGTTAATAATGTGAGTTAGATTAATAATAATAAGAATAATAAGTATAGTAATTGGAGTTCTATCGACCATGGAAGCATAATATGGCTAATAATATGAGTTAGATTGATAATAATAAGAGTAATAAGTATACTAATTGTCGTTCTATCGATCAGATCTGCACAATATGGTTAATAATATCAGTTAGATTAATAGTAGTGAGTGTAATAAGTATAGTAATTGTCGTTCTATCGATCATATAAGCATAATATGGCTAATAATATGAGTTAGATTGATAATAATAAGACTAATAACTATAGTCATTGCCGTTCTATCGATCATATAAGCATAATATGGCGAATAATATGATTTAGATTGATAATAATAAGAGTAATAAGTATAGTAATTGTCGTTCCATCGATCATGTCTGCATAATATGGTTAACAATATGAGATAGATTAATAATAATAAGAATAATAAGTATAGTAATTGTCGTTCTATCGACCATGGAAGCATAATATGGCCAATAATATGAGTTAGATTGATAATGATAAGAGTAATAAGTATAGTAATTGTCGTTCTATCGATCATATCTGCACAATATGGTTAATAATATGAGTTAGATTAATAATAATAAGAGTAATAAGTATAGTAATTGTCGTCTATCGATCATATAAGCATAATATGGCTAATAATATGAATTAGATTTATAATAATAAGAGTAATAAGTATAGTAATTGTCGTTCTATCGATCATATAAGCATAATATGGCAAATAATATGATTTAGATTGATAATAATAAGAGTAATATGTATAGTATATGCCGTTCTATCGACCATATAAGCATACTATGGCGAATAATATGATTTGGATTGATAATAATAAGAGTAATAAGTAAGTAATTGTCGTTCTATCGATCATATAAGCATAATATGGCTAATAATATGAGTTAGCTTGATAATAATAAGAGTAATAAGTATAGTAATTGTCGTTCTATCGATCATATCTGCACAATATGGTTAATAATATGAGTTAGATTAATAATAATAAGAATAATAAGTATAGTAATTGGAGTTCTATCGACCATGGAAGCATAATATGGCTAATAATATGAGTTAGATTGATAATAATAAGAGTAATAAGTATAGTAATTGCCGTTCTATCGATCACATAAGCATAATATGGCGAATAATATGATTTAGATTGATAATAATAAGTGTAATAAGTATATTAATTGCCGTTCTATCGATCATATAAGCATAATATGGCTAATAATATGAGTTAGATTGATAATAATAAGAGTAATAACTATAGTAATTGCCGTTCTATCGATCATATAAGCATAATATGGCGAATAATATGATTTAGATTGATAATAGTAAGAGCAATAAGTATAGTAATTGTCGTTCTATCGATCATATCTGCACAATATGGTTAATAATATGAGTTAGATTAATAATAATAAGAATAATAAGTATAGTAATTGGAGTTCTATCGACCATGGAAGCATAATATGGCTAATAATATGAGTTAGATTGATAATAATAAGAGTAATAAGTATACTAATTGTCGTTCTATCGATCATATCTGCACAATATGGTTAATAATATCAGTTAGATTAATAGTAGTGAGTGTAATAAGTATAGTAATTGTCGTTCTATCGATCATATAAGCATAATATGGCTAATAATATGAGTTAGATTGATAATAATAAGAGTAATAACTATAGTCATTGCCGTTCTATCGATCATATAAGCATAATATGGCGAATAATATGATTTAGATTGATAATAATAAGAGTAATAAGTATAGTAATTGTCGTTCTATCGCTCATATAAGCATAATATCGCTAATGATATGAGTTAGATTGATAACAATAAGAGTAATAAGTATAGTAATTGCCGTTCTATCGATCATATATGCATAATATGGCTAATAATATGAATTAGATTGATAATAATAAGAGTAATAAGTATAATAATTGCCGTTCTATCGATCACATAAGCATAATATGGCGAATAATATGATTTAGATTGATAATAATAAGAGTAATAAGTATAGTAATTGTCGTTCTATCGACCATGGAAGCATAATATGGCCAATAATATGAGTTAGATTGATAATGATAAGAGTAATAAGTATAGTAATTGTCGTTCTATCGATCATATCTGCACAATATGGTTAATAATATGAGTTAGATTAGTAGTAATGAGTGTAATAAGTACAGTAATTGTTCTATCGATCATATAAGCATAATATGGCGAATAATATGAGTTAGCTTGATAATAATAAGAGTAATAAGTATAGTAATTGTCGTTCTATCGATCATATCTGCACAATATGGTTAATAATATGAGTTGGATTAATAATAATAAGAGTAATAAGTATAGTAATTGTCGTCTATCGATCATATAAGCATAATATGGCTAATAATATGAATTAGATTTATAATAATAAGAGTAATAAGTATAGTAATTGTCGTTCTATCGATCATATAAGCATAATATGGCAAATAATATGATTTAGATTGATAATAATAAGATTAATACGTATAGTATATGCCGTTCTATCGACCATATAAGCATAATATGGCGAATAATATGATTTGGATTGATAGTAATAAGAGTAATAAGTATAGTAATTGTCGTTCTATCGATCATATAAGCATAATATGGCTAATAATATGAGTTAGCTTGATAATAATAAGAATAATAAGTATAGTAATTGGAGTTCTATCGACCATGGAAGCATAATATGGCTAATAATATGAGTTAGATTGATAATAATAAGAGTAATAAGTATACTAATTGTCGTTCTATCGATCATATCTGCACAATATGGTTAATAATATCAGTTAGATTAATAGTAATGAGTGTAATAAGTACAGTAATTGTCGTTCTATCGATCATATAAGCATAATATGGCTAATAATATGAGTTAGATTGATAATAATAAGAGTAATAACTATAGTAATTGCCGTTCTAGCGATCATATAAGCATAATATGGCGAATAATATGATTTAGATTGATAATAATAAGAGTAAGAAGTATAGTAATTGTCGTTCTATCGATCATATAAGCATAATATCGCTAATAATATGAGTTAGATTGATAACAATAAGAGTAATAAGTATAGTAATTGCCGTTCTATCGATCATATATGCATAATGTGGCTAATAATATGAGTTAGATTGATAATAATAAGAGTAATAAGTATAGTAATTGTCGGTCTATCGATCATATCTGCACAATATGGTTAATAATATGAGTTAGATTAATAGTAATGAGTGTAATAAGTATAGTAATTGTCGTTCTCTCGATCATATAAGCATAATATGTCTAATAATATGAGTTAGATTGATAATAATAACAGTAATAAGTATAGTAATTGTCGTTCTATCGATCATGGAAGCATAATATGGCTAATAATATGAGTTAGATTGATAATAATAAGAGTAATAAGTATAGTAATTGTCGTTCCATCGATCATGTCTGCATAATATGGTTAACAATATGAGATAGATTAATAATAATAAGAATAATAATTATAGTAATTGTCGTTCTATCGACCATGGAAGCATAATATGGCCAATAATATGAGTTAGATTGATAATGATAAGAGTAATAAGTATAGTAATTGTCGTTCTGTCGATCATATCTGCACAATATGGTTAATAATATGAGTTAGATTAGTAGTAATGAGTGTAATAAGTACAGTAATTGTTCTATCGATCATATAAGCATAATATGGCGAATAATATGAGTTAGCTTGATAATAATAAGAGTAATAAGTATAGTAATTGTCGTTCCATCGATCATATCTGCACAATATGGTTAATAATATGAGTTAGATTAATAGTAATGAGTGTAATAAGTATAGTAATTGTCATTCTATCGATCATATAAGCATAATGTGGCTAATAATATGAGTTAGATTCATAATAATAAGAGTAATAACTATAGTAATTGCCGTTCTATCGATCATATAAGCATAATATGGCGAATAATATGATTTAGATTGATAATAATAAGAGTACTAAGTATAGTAATTGTCGTTCTATCGATCATATAAGCATCATATGGTTAATAATATGAGTTAGATTAATAATAATAAGAGTAACAAGTATAGTAATTGTCGTCTATCGATCATATAAGCATAATATGGCTAATAATATGAATTAGATTGATAATAATAAGAGTAATAAGTATAGTAATTGTCGTTCTATCGATCATATAAGCATAATATGGCAAATAATATGATTTAGATTGATAATAATAAGAGTAATATGTATAGTATATGCCGTTCTATCGACCATGTAAGCATACTATGGCGAATAATATGATTTGGATTGATAATAATAAGAGTAATAAGTATAGTAATTGTCGTTCTATCGATCATATAAGCATAATATGGCTAATAATATGAGTTAGCTTGATAATAATAAGAGTAATAAGTATAGTAATTGTCGTTCTATCGATCATATAAGAATAATATGGCGAATAATATGATTTGAATTGATAATAATAAGAGTAATAAGTATAGTAATTGTCGTTCTATCGATCATATAAGCATAATATGGCTAATAATATGAGTTAGCTTGATAATAATAAGTGTAATAAGTATAGTAATTGTCGTTCTATCGATCATATAAGCATAATATGGCAAATAATATGATTTAGATTGATAATAATAAGAGTAATATGTATAGTATATGCCGTTCTATCGACCATGTAAGCATACTATGGCGAATAATATGATTTGGATTGATAATAATAAGAGTAATAAGTATAGTAATTGTCGTTCTATCGATCATATAAGCATAATATGGCTAATAATATGAGTTAGCTTGATAATAATAAGAGTAATAAGTATAGTAATTGTCGTTCTATCGATCATATCTGCACAATATGGTTAATAATATGAGTTAGATTAATAGTAATGAGTGTAATAAGTATAGTAATTGTCGTTCTATCGATCATATAAGAATAATATGGCGAATAATATGATTTGTATTGATAATAATAAGAGTAATAAGTATAGTAATTGTCGTTCTATCGATCATATAAGCATAATATGGCTAATAATATGAGTTAGCTTGATAATAATAAGTGTAATAAGTATAGTAATTGTCGTTCTATCGATCATATCTGCACAGTATGGTTAATAATATTAATTAGATTAATAGTAATGAGTGTAATAAGTATAGTAATTGTCGTTCTATCGATCATATAAGAATAATATGGCGAATAATATGATTTGTATTGATAATAATAAGAGTAATAAGTATAGTAATTGTCGTTCTATCGATCATATAAGAATAATATGGCGAATAATATGAGTTAGATTGATAATAATAAGAGTAATAAGTATAGTAATTGTCGTTCTATCGATCATATCTGCATAATATGGTTAATAATATGAGTTAGATTAATAATAATAAGAATAATAAGTATAGTAATTGTCGTTCTATCGATCATATAAGAATAATATGGCGAATAATATGATTTGAATTGATAATAATAAGAGTAATAAGTATAGTAATTGTCGTTCTATCGATCATATCTGCACAATATGGTTAATAATATGAGTTAGATTAATAATAATAAGAGTAATAAGTATAGTAATTGTCGTCTATCGATCATATAAGCATAATATGGCTAATAATATGAATTAGATTTATAATAATAAGAGTAATAAGTATAGTAATTGTCGTTCTATCGATCATATAAGCATAATATGGCAAATAATATGATTTAGATTGATAATAATAAGAGTAATATGTATAGTATATGCCGTTCTATCGACCATATAAGCATAATATGGCGAATAATATGATTTGGATTGATAGTAATAAGAGTAATAAGTATAGTAATTGTCGTTCTATCGATCATATAAGCATAATATGGCTAATAATATGAGTTAGCTTGATAATAGTAAGAGTAATAAGTATAGTAATTGTCGTTCCATCGATCATATCTGCACAATATGGTTAATAATATGAGTTAGATTAATAGTAATGAGTGTAATAAGTATAGTAATTGTCATTCTATCGATCATATAAGCATAATATGGCTAATAATATGAGTTAGATTCATAATAATAAGAGTAATAACTATAGTAATTGCCGTTCTATCGATCATATAAGCATAATATGGCGAATAATATGATTTAGATTCATAATAATAAGAGTACTAAGTATAGTAATTGTCGTTCTATCGATCATATAAGCATAATATGGCTAATAATATGAGTTAGCTTGATAATAATAAGAGTAATAAGTATAGTAATTGTCGTTCTATCGATCATATCTGCACAATATGGTTAATAATATCAGTTAGATTAATAGTAGTGAGTGTAATAAGTATAGTAATTGTCGTTCTATCGATCATATAAGCATAATATGGCTAATAATATGAGTTAGATTGATAATAATAAGACTAATAAGTATAGTCATTGCCGTTCTATCGATCATATAAGCATAATATGGCGAATAATATGATTTAGATTGATAATAATAAGAGTAATAAGTATAGTAATTGTCGTTCCATCGATCATGTCTGCATAATATGGTTAACAATATGAGATAGATTAATAATAATAAGAATAATAAGTATAGTAATTGTCGTTCTATCGACCATGGAAGCATAATATGGCCAATAATATGAGTTAGATTGATAATGATAAGAGTAATAAGTATAGTAATTGTCGTTCTATCGATCATATCTGCACAATATGGTTAATAATATGAGTTAGATTAATAATAATAAGAGTAATAAGTATAGTAATTGTCGTCTATCGATCATATAAGCATAATATGGCAAATAATATGATTTAGATTGATAATAATAAGAGTAATATGTATAGTATATGCCGTTCTATCGACCATATAAGCATACTATGGCGAATAATATGATTTGGATTGATAATAATAAGAGTAATAAGTATAGTAATTGTCGTTCTATCGATCATATAAGCATAATATGGCTAATAATATGAGTTAGCTTGATAATAATAAGAGTAATAAGTATAGTAATTGTCGTTCTATCGATCATATCTGCACAATATGGTTAATAATATGAGTTAGATTAATAATAATAAGAATAATAAGTATAGTAATTGGAGTTCTATCGACCATGGAAGCATAATATGGCTAATAATATGAGTTAGATTGATAATAATAAGAGTAATAAGTATAGTAATTGCCGTTCTATCGATCACATAAGCATAATATGGCGAATAATATGATTTAGATTGATAATAATAAGTGTAATAAGTATATTAATTGCCGTTCTATCGATCATATAAGCATAATATGGCTAATAATATGAGTTAGCTTGATAATAATAAGTGTAATAAGTATAGTAATTGTCGTTCTATCGATCATATAAGCATAATATGGCAAATAATATGATTTAGATTGATAATAATAAGAGTAATATGTATAGTATATGCCGTTCTATCGACCATGTAAGCATACTATGGCGAATAATATGATTTGGATTGATAATAATAAGAGTAATAAGTATAGTAATTGTCGTTCTATCGATCATATAAGCATAATATGGCTAATAATATGAGTTAGCTTGATAATAATAAGAGTAATAAGTATAGTAATTGTCGTTCTATCGATCATATCTGCACAATATGGTTAATAATATGAGTTAGATTAATAGTAATGAGTGTAATAAGTATAGTAATTGTCGTTCTATCGATCATATAAGAATAATATGGCGAATAATATGATTTGTATTGATAATAATAAGAGTAATAAGTATAGTAATTGTCGTTCTATCGATCATATAAGCATAATATGGCTAATAATATGAGTTAGCTTGATAATAATAAGTGTAATAAGTATAGTAATTGTCGTTCTATCGATCATATCTGCACAGTATGGTTAATAATATTAATTAGATTAATAGTAATGAGTGTAATAAGTATAGTAATTGTCGTTCTATCGATCATATAAGAATAATATGGCGAATAATATGATTTGAATTGATAATAATAAGAGTAATAAGTATAGTAATTGTCGTTCTATCGATCATATCTGCACAATATGGTTAATAATATGAGTTAGATTAATAATAATAAGAGTAATAAGTATAGTAATTGTCGTCTATCGATCATATAAGCATAATATGGCTAATAATATGAATTAGATTTATAATAATAAGAGTAATAAGTATAGTAATTGTCGTTCTATCGATCATATAAGCATAATATGGCAAATAATATGATTTAGATTGATAATAATAAGAGTAATATGTATAGTATATGCCGTTCTATCGACCATATAAGCATAATATGGCGAATAATATGATTTGGATTGATAGTAATAAGAGTAATAAGTATAGTAATTGTCGTTCTATCGATCATATAAGCTTAATATGGCTAATAATATGAGTTAGCTTGATAATAATAAGAGTAATAAGTATAGTAATTGTCGTTCCATCGATCATATCTGCACAATATGGTTAATAATATGAGTTAGATTAATAGTAATGAGTGTAATAAGTATAGTAATTGTCATTCTATCGATCATATAAGCATAATATGGCTAATAATATGAGTTAGATTCATAATAATAAGAGTAATAACTATAGTAATTGCCGTTCTATCGATCATATAAGCATAATATGGCGAATAATATGATTTAGATTCATAATAATAAGAGTACTAAGTATAGTAATTGTCGTTCTATCGATCATATAAGCATAATATGGCTAATAATATGAGTTAGCTTGATAATAATAAGAGTAATAAGTATAGTAATTGTCGTTCTGTCGATCATATCTGCACAATATGGTTAATAATATGAGTTAGATTAGTAGTAATGAGTGTAATAAGTACAGTAATTGTTCTATCGATCATATAAGCATAATATGGCGAATAATATGAGTTAGCTTGATAATAATAAGAGTAATAAGTATAGTAATTGTCGTTCCATCGATCATATCTGCACAATATGGTTAATAATATGAGTTAGATTAATAGTAATGAGTGTAATAAGTATAGTAATTGTCATTCTATCGATCATATAAGCATAATGTGGCTAATAATATGAGTTAGATTCATAATAATAAGAGTAATAACTATAGTAATTGCCGTTCTATCGATCATATAAGCATAATATGGCGAATAATATGATTTAGATTGATAATAATAAGAGTACTAAGTATAGTAATTGTCGTTCTATCGATCATATAAGCATCATATGGTTAATAATATGAGTTAGATTAATAATAATAAGAGTAACAAGTATAGTAATTGTCGTCTATCGATCATATAAGCATAATATGGCTAATAATATGAATTAGATTGATAATAATAAGAGTAATAAGTATAGTAATTGTCGTTCTATCGATCATATAAGCATAATATGGCAAATAATATGATTTAGATTGATAATAATAAGAGTAATATGTATAGTATATGCCGTTCTATCGACCATGTAAGCATACTATGGCGAATAATATGATTTGGATTGATAATAATAAGAGTAATAAGTATAGTAATTGTCGTTCTATCGATCATATAAGCATAATATGGCTAATAATATGAGTTAGCTTGATAATAATAAGAGTAATAAGTATAGTAATTGTCGATCTATCGATCATATAAGAATAATATGGCGAATAATATGATTTGAATTGATAATAATAAGAGTAATAAGTATAGTAATTGTCGTCTATCGATCATATAAGCATAATATGGCTAATAATATGAATTAGATTTATAATAATAAGAGTAATAAGTATAGTAATTGTCGTTCTATCGATCATATAAGCATAATATGGCAAATAATATGATTTAGATTGATAATAATAAGAGTAATATGTATAGTATATGCCGTTCTATCGACCATATAAGCATAATATGGCGAATAATATGATTTGGATTGATAGTAATAAGAGTAATAAGTATAGTAATTGTCGTTCTATCGATCATATAAGCATAATATGGCTAATAATATGAGTTAGCTTGATAATAATAAGAGTAATAAGTATAGTAATTGTCGTTCCATCGATCATATCTGCACAATATGGTTAATAATATGAGTTAGATTAATAGTAATGAGTGTAATAAGTATAGTAATTGTCATTCTATCGATCATATAAGCATAATATGGCTAATAATATGAGTTAGATTCATAATAATAAGAGTAATAACTATAGTAATTGCCGTTCTATCGATCATATAAGCATAATATGGCGAATAATATGATTTAGATTCATAATAATAAGAGTACTAAGTATAGTAATTGTCGTTCTATCGATCATATAAGCATAATATGGCTAATAATATGAGTTAGCTTGATAATAATAAGAGTAATAAGTATAGTAATTGTCGTTCTATCGATCATATCTGCACAATATGGTTAATAATATCAGTTAGATTAATAGTAGTGAGTGTAATAAGTATAGTAATTGTCGTTCTATCGATCATATAAGCATAATATGGCTAATAATATGAGTTAGATTGATAATAATAAGACTAATAACTATAGTCATTGCCGTTCTATCGATCATATAAGCATAATATGGCGAATAATATGATTTAGATTGATAATAATAAGAGTAATAAGTATAGTAATTGTCGTTCCATCGATCATGTCTGCATAATATGGTTAACAATATGAGATAGATTAATAATAATAAGAATAATAAGTATAGTAATTGTCGTTCTATCGACCATGGAAGCATAATATGGCCAATAATATGAGTTAGATTGATAATGATAAGAGTAATAAGTATAGTAATTGTCGTTCTATCGATCATATCTGCACAATATGGTTAATAATATGAGTTAGATTAATAATAATAAGAGTAATAAGTATAGTAATTGTCGTCTATCGATCATATAAGCATAATATGGCTAATAATATGAATTAGATTTATAATAATAAGAGTAATAAGTATAGTAATTGTCGTTCTATCGATCATATAAGCATAATATGGCAAATAATATGATTTAGATTGATAATAATAAGAGTAATATGTATAGTATATGCCGTTCTATCGACCATATAAGCATACTATGGCGAATAATATGATTTGGATTGATAATAATAAGAGTAATAAGTATAGTAATTGTCGTTCTATCGATCATATAAGCATAATATGGCTAATAATATGAGTTAGCTTGATAATAATAAGAGTAATAAGTATAGTAATTGTCGTTCTATCGATCATATCTGCACAATATGGTTAATAATATGAGTTAGATTAATAATAATAAGAATAATAAGTATAGTAATTGGAGTTCTATCGACCATGGAAGCATAATATGGCCAATAATATGAGTTAGATTGATAATGATAAGAGTAATAAGTATATTAATTGCCGTTCTATCGATCATATAAGCATAATATGGCTAATAATATGAGTTAGCTTGATAATAATAAGTGTAATAAGTATAGTAATTGTCGTTCTATCGATCATATAAGCATAATATGGCAAATAATATGATTTAGATTGATAATAATAAGAGTAATATGTATAGTATATGCCGTTCTATCGACCATGTAAGCATACTATGGCGAATAATATGATTTGGATTGATAATAATAAGAGTAATAAGTATAGTAATTGTCGTTCTATCGATCATATAAGCATAATATGGCTAATAATATGAGTTAGCTTGATAATAATAAGAGTAATAAGTATAGTAATTGTCGTTCTATCGATCATATCTGCACAATATGGTTAATAATATGAGTTAGATTAATAGTAATGAGTGTAATAAGTATAGTAATTGTCGTTCTATCGATCATATAAGAATAATATGGCGAATAATATGATTTGTATTGATAATAATAAGAGTAATAAGTATAGTAATTGTCGTTCTATCGATCATATAAGCATAATATGGCTAATAATATGAGTTAGCTTGATAATAATAAGTGTAATAAGTATAGTAATTGTCGTTCTATCGATCATATCTGCACAGTATGGTTAATAATATTAATTAGATTAATAGTAATGAGTGTAATAAGTATAGTAATTGTCGTTCTATCGATCATATAAGAATAATATGGCGAATAATATGATTTGTATTGATAATAATAAGAGTAATAAGTATAGTAATTGTCGTTCTATCGATCATATAAGAATAATATGGCGAATAATATGAGTTAGATTGATAATAATAAGAGTAATAAGTATAGTAATTGTCGTTCTATCGATCATATCTGCATAATATGGTTAATAATATGAGTTAGATTAATAATAATAAGAATAATAAGTATAGTAGTTGTCGTTCTATCGATCATATAAGAATAATATGGCGAATAATATGATTTGAATTGATAATAATAAGAGTAATAAGTATAGTAATTGTCGTTCTATCGATCATATCTGCACAATATGGTTAATAATATGAGTTAGATTAATAATAATAAGAGTAATAAGTATAGTAATTGTCGTCTATCGATCATATAAGCATAATATGGCTAATAATATGAATTAGATTTATAATAATAAGAGTAATAAGTATAGTAATTGTCGTTCTATCGATCATATAAGCATAATATGGCAAATAATATGATTTAGATTGATAATAATAAGAGTAATATGTATAGTATATGCCGTTCTATCGACCATATAAGCATAATATGGCGAATAATATGATTTGGATTGATAGTAATAAGAGTAATAAGTATAGTAATTGTCGTTCTATCGATCATATAAGCATAATATGGCTAATAATATGAGTTAGCTTGATAATAATAAGAGTAATAAGTATAGTAATTGTCGTTCCATCGATCATATCTGCACAATATGGTTAATAATATGAGTTAGATTAATAGTAATGAGTGTAATAAGTATAGTAATTGTCATTCTATCGATCATATAAGCATAATATGGCTAATAATATGAGTTAGATTCATAATAATAAGAGTAATAACTATAGTAATTGCCGTTCTATCGATCATATAAGCATAATATGGCGAATAATATGATTTAGATTCATAATAATAAGAGTACTAAGTATAGTAATTGTCGTTCTATCGATCATATAAGCATAATATGGCTAATAATATGAGTTAGCTTGATAATAATAAGAGTAATAAGTATAGTAATTGTCGTTCTATCGATCATATCTGCACAATATGGTTAATAATGTGAGTTAGATTAATAATAATAAGAATAATAAGTATAGTAATTGGAGTTCTATCGACCATGGAAGCATAATATGGCTAATAATATGAGTTAGATTGATAATAATAAGAGTAATAAGTATACTAATTGTCGTTCTATCGATCATATCTGCACAATATGGTTAATAATATCAGTTAGATTAATAGTAGTGAGTGTAATAAGTATAGTAATTGTCGTTCTATCGATCATATAAGCATAATATGGCTAATAATATGAGTTAGATTGATAATAATAAGACTAATAACTATAGTCATTGCCGTTCTATCGATCATATAAGCATAATATGGCGAATAATATGATTTAGATTGATAATAATAAGAGTAATAAGTATAGTAATTGTCGTTCCATCGATCATGTCTGCATAATATGGTTAACAATATGAGATAGATTAATAATAATAAGAATAATAAGTATAGTAATTGTCGTTCTATCGACCATGGAAGCATAATATGGCCAATAATATGAGTTAGATTGATAATGATAAGAGTAATAAGTATAGTAATTGTCGTTCTATCGATCATATCTGCACAATATGGTTAATAATATGAGTTAGATTAATAATAATAAGAGTAATAAGTATAGTAATTGTCGTCTATCGATCATATAAGCATAATATGGCTAATAATATGAATTAGATTTATAATAATAAGAGTAATAAGTATAGTAATTGTCGTTCTATCGATCATATAAGCATAATATGGCAAATAATATGATTTAGATTGATAATAATAAGAGTAATATGTATAGTATATGCCGTTCTATCGACCATATAAGCATACTATGGCGAATAATATGATTTGGATTGATAATAATAAGAGTAATAAGTATAGTAATTGTCGTTCTATCGATCATATAAGCATAATATGGCTAATAATATGAGTTAGCTTGATAATAATAAGAGTAATAAGTATAGTAATTGTCGTTCTATCGATCATATCTGCACAATATGGTTAATAATATGAGTTAGATTAATAATAATAAGAATAATAAGTATAGTAATTGGAGTTCTATCGACCATGGAAGCATAATATGGCTAATAATATGAGTTAGATTGATAATAATAAGAGTAATAAGTATAGTAATTGCCGTTCTATCGATCACATAAGCATAATATGGCGAATAATATGATTTAGATTGATAATAATAAGTGTAATAAGTATATTAATTGCCGTTCTATCGATCATATAAGCATAATATGGCTAATAATATGAGTTAGATTGATAATAATAAGAGTAATAACTATAGTAATTGCCGTTCTATCGATCATATAAGCATAATATGGCGAATAATATGATTTAGATTGATAATAGTAAGAGCAATAAGTATAGTAATTGTCGTTCTATCGATCATATCTGCACAATATGGTTAATAATATGAGTTAGATTAATAATAATAAGAATAATAAGTATAGTAATTGGAGTTCTATCGACCATGGAAGCATAATATGGCTAATAATATGAGTTAGATTGATAATAATAAGAGTAATAAGTATACTAATTGTCGTTCTATCGATCATATCTGCACAATATGGATAATAATATCAGTTAGATTAATAGTAGTGAGTGTAATAAGTATAGTAATTGTCGTTCTATCGATCATATAAGCATAATATGGCTAATAATATGAGTTAGATTGATAATAATAAGAGTAATAACTATAGTCATTGCCGTTCTATCGATCATATAAGCATAATATGGCGAATAATATGATTTAGATTGATAATAATAAGAGTAATAAGTATAGTAATTGTCGTTCTATCGCTCATATAAGCATAATATCGCTAATGATATGAGTTAGATTGATAACAATAAGAGTAATAAGTATAGTAATTGCCGTTCTATCGATCATATATGCATAATATGGCTAATAATATGAATTAGATTGATAATAATAAGAGTAATAAGTATAATAATTGCCGTTCTATCGATCACATAAGCATAATATGGCGAATAATATGATTTAGATTGATAATAATAAGAGTAATAAGTATAGTAATTGTCGTTCTATCGACCATGGAATCATAATATGGCTAATAATATGAGTTAGATTGATAATAATAAGAGTAATAAGTATAGTCATTGCCGTTCTATCGATCATATAAGCATAATATGGCGAATAATATGATTTAGATTGATAATAATAAGAGTAATAAGTATAGTGATTGTCGTTCTATCGATCATATAAGCATAATATGGCAAATAATATGATTTAGATTGATAATAATAAGATTAATACGTATAGTATATGCCGTTCTATCGACCATATAAGCATAATATGGCTAATAATATGAGTTAGATTGATAATAATAAGAGTAATAAGTATAGTAATTGCCGTTCTATCGATCACATAAGCATAATATGGCGAATAATATGATTTAGATTGATAATAATAAGTGTAATAAGTATATTAATTGCCGTTCTGTCGATCATATAAGCATAATATGGCTAATAATATGAGTTAGATTGATAATAATAAGAGTAATAACTATAGTAATTGCCGTTCTATCGATCATATAAGCATAATATGGCGAATAATATGATTTAGATTGATAATAGTAAGAGCAATAAGTATAGTAATTGTCGTTCTATCGATCATATCTGCACAATATGGTTAATAATATGAGTTAGATTAATAATAATAAGAATAATAAGTATAGTAATTGGAGTTCTATCGACCATGCAAGCACAATATGGCTAATAATATGAGTTAGATTGATAATAATAAGAGTAATAAGTATACTAATTGTCGTTCTATCGATCATATCTGCACAATATGGTTAATAATATCAGTTAGATTAATAGTAGTGAGTGTAATAAGTATAGTAATTGTCGTTCTATCGATCATATAAGCATAATATGGCTAATAATATGAGTTAGATTGATAATAATAAGAGTAATAACTATAGTAATTGCCGTTCTATCGATCATATAAGCATAATATGGCGAATAATATGATTTAGATTGATAATAGTAAGAGCAATAAGTATAGTAATTGTCGTTCTATCGATCATATCTGCACAATATGGTTAATAATATGAGTTAGATTAATAATAATAAGAATAATAAGTATAGTAATTGGAGTTCTATCGACCATGGAAGCATAATATGGCTAATAATATGAGTTAGATTGATAATAATAAGAGTAATAAGTATACTAATTGTCGTTCTATCGATCATATCTGCACGATATGGTTAATAATATCAGTTAGATTAATAGTAGTGAGTGTAATAAGTATAGTAATTGTCGTTCTATCGCTCATATAAGCATAATATCGCTAATGATATGAGTTAGATTGATAACAATAAGAGTAATAAGTATAGTAATTGCCGTTCTATCGATCATATATGCATAATATGGCTAATAATATGAATTAGATTGATAATAATAAGAGTAATAAGTATAATAATTGCCGTTCTATCGATCACATAAGCATAATATGGCGAATAATATGATTTAGATTGATAATAATAAGAGTAATAAGTATAGTAATTGTCGTTCTATCGACCATGGAATCATAATATGGCTAATAATATGAGTTAGATTGATAACAATAAGAGTAATAAGTATAGTAATTGCCGTTCTATCGATCATATATGCATAATATGGCTAATAATATGAATTAGATTGATAATAATAAGAGTAATAAGTATAATAATTGCCGTTCTATCGATCACATAAGCATAATATGGCGAATAATATGATTTAGATAGATAATAATAAGAGTAATATGTATAGTAATTGTCGTTCTATCGACCATGGAATCATAATATGGCTAATAATATGAGTTAGATTGATAATAATAAGAGTAATAAGTATAGTAATTGTCGGTCTATCGATCATATCTGCACAATATGGTTAATAATATGAGTTAGATTAATAGTAATGAGTGTAATAAGTATAGTAATTGTCGTTCTCTCGATCATATAAGCATAATATGTCTAATAATATGAGTTAGATTGATAATAATAAGAGTAATAAGTATGGTAATTGTCGTTCTATCCATCATATAAGCATAATATGGCGAATAATAACATTTAGATTGATAATAATATGAGTAATAAGAATAGTAATTGTCGTTCTATCGATCATATAAGCATAATATGGCTAATAATATGAGTTAGATTGATAATAATAAGAGTAATAAGTATAGTAATTGTCGTTCCATCGATCATGTCTGCATAATATGGTTAACAATATGAGATAGATTAATAATAATAAGAATAATAAGTATAGTAATTGTCGTTCTATCGACCATGGAAGCATAATATGGCCAATAATATGAGTTAGATTGATAATGATAAGAGTAATAAGTATAGTAATTGTCGTTCTATCGATCATATCTGCACAATATGGTTAATAATATGAGTTAGATTAGTAGTAATGAGTGTAATAAGTACAGTAATTGTTCTATCGATCATATAAGCATAATATGGCGAATAATATGAGTTAGCTTGATGATAATAAGAGTAATAAGTATAGTAATTGTCGTTCTATCGATCATATCTGCACAATATGGTTAATAACATGAGTTAGATTAATAATAATAAGAGTAATAAGTATAGTAATTGTCGTCTATCGATCATATAAGCATAATATGGCTAATAATATGAATTAGATTTATAATAATAAGAGTAATACGTATAGTATATGCCGTTCTATCGACCATATAAGCATAATATGGCGAATAATATGATTTGGATTGATAGTAATAAGAGTAATAAGTATAGTAATTGTCGTTCTATCGATCATATAAGCATAATATGGCTAATAATATGAGTTAGCTTGATAATAATAAGAATAATAAGTATAGTAATTGGAGTTCTATCGACCATGGAAGCATAATATGGCTAATAATATGAGTTAGATTGATAATAATAAGAGTAATAAGTATACTAATTGTCGTTCTATCGATCATATCTGCACAATATGGTTAATAATAACAGTTAGATTAATAGTAATGAGTGTAATAAGTACAGTAATTGTCGTTCTATCGATCATATAAGCATAATATGGCTAATAATATGAGTTAGATTGATAATAATAAGAGTAATAACTATAGTAATTGCCGTTCTAGCGATCATATAAGCATAATATGGCGAATAATATGATTTAGATTGATAATAATAAGAGTAAGAAGTATAGTAATTGTCGTTCTATCGATCATATAAGCATAATATCGCTAATAATATGAGTTAGATTGATAACAATAAGAGTAATAAGTATAGTAATTGCCGTTCTATCGATCATATATGCATAATGTGGCTAATAATATGAGTTAGATTGATAATAATAAGAGTAATAAGTATAGTAATTGTCGGTCTATCGATCATATCTGCACAATATGGTTAATAATATGAGTTAGATTAATAGTAATGAGTGTAATAAGTATAGTAATTGTCGTTCTCTCGATCATATAAGCATAATATGTCTAATAATATGAGTTAGATTGATAATAATAAGAGTAATAAGTATGGTAATTGTCGTTCTATCCATCATATAAGCATAATATGGCGAATAATACCATTTAGATTGATAATAATATGAGTAATAAGAATAGTAATTGTCGTTCTATCGATCATATAAGCATAATATGGCTAATAATATGAGTTAGATTGATAATAATAAGAGTAATAAGTATAGTAATTGTCGTTCCATCGATCATGTCTGCATAATATGGTTAACAATATGAGATAGATTAATAATAATAAGAATAATAAGTATAGTAATTGTCGTTCTATCGACCATGGAAGCATAATATGGCCAATAATATGAGTTAGATTGATAATGATAAGAGTAATAAGTATAGTAATTGTCGTTCTATCGATCATATCTGCACAATATGGTTAATAATATGAGTTAGATTAGTAGTAATGAGTGTAATAAGTACACTAATTGTTCTATCGATCATATAAGCATAATATGGCGAATAATATGAGTTAGCTTGATAATAATAAGAGTAATAAGTATAGTAATTGTCGTTCTATCGATCATATCTGCACAATATGGTTAATAATATGAGTTAGATTAATAATAATAAGAGTAATAAGTATAGTAATTGTCGTCTATCGATCATATAAGCATAATATGGCTAATAATATGAATTAGATTTATAATAATAAGAGTAATAAGTATAGTAATTGTCGTTCTATCGATCATATAAGCATAATATGGCAAATAATATGATTTAGATTGATAATAATAAGATTAATACGTATAGTATATGCCGTTCTATCGACCATATAAGCATAATATGGCGAATAATATGATTTGGATTGATAGTAATAAGAGTAATAAGTATAGTAATTGTCGTTCTATCGATCATACAAGCATAATATGGCTAATAATATGAGTTAGCTTGATAATAATAAGAATAATAAGTATAGTAATTGGAGTTCTATCGACCATGGAAGCATAATATGGCTAATAATATGAGTTAGATTGATAATAATAAGAGTAATAAGTATACTAATTGTCGTTCTATCGATCATATCTGCACAATATGGTTAATAATATCAGTTAGATTAATAGTAATGAGTGTAATAAGTACAGTAATTGTCGTTCTATCGATCATATAAGCATACTATGGCTAATAATATGAGTTAGATTGATAATAATAAGAGTAATAACTATAGTAATTGCCGTTCTAGCGATCATATAAGCATAATATGGCGAATAATATGATTTAGATTGATAATAATAAGAGTAAGAAGTATAGTAATTGTCGTTCTATCGATCATATAAGCATAATATCGCTAATAATATGAGTTAGATTGATAACAATAAGAGTAATAAGTATAGTAATTGCCGTTCTATCGATCATATATGGATAATGTGGCTAATAATATGAGTTAGATTGATAATAATAAGAGTAATAAGTATAGTAATTGTCGGTCTATCGATCATATCTGCACAATATGGTTAATAATATGAGTTAGATTAATAGTAATGAGTGTAATAAGTATAGTAATTGTCGTTCTCTCGATCATATAAGCATAATATGTCTAATAATATGAGTTAGATTGATAATAATAACAGTAATAAGTATAGTAATTGTCGTTCTATCGATCATGGAAGCATAATATGGCTAATAATATGAGTTAGATTGATAACAATAAGAGTAATAAGTATAGTAATTGTCGTTCCATCGATCATGTCTGCATAATATGGTTAACAATATGAGATAGATTAATAATAATAAGAATAATAAGTATAGTAATTGTCGTTCTATCGACCATGGAAGCATAATATGGCCAATAATATGAGTTAGATTGATAATGATAAGAGTAATAAGTATAGTAATTGTCGTTCTATCGATCATATCTGCACAATATGGTTAATAATATGAGTTAGATTAGTAGTAATGAGTGTAATAAGTACACTAATTGTTCTATCGATCATATAAGCATAATATGGCGAATAATATGAGTTAGCTTGATAATAATAAGAGTAATAAGTATAGTAATTGTCGTTCTATCGATCATATCTGCACAATATGGTTAATAATATGAGTTAGATTAATAATAATAAGAGTAATAAGTATAGTAATTGTCGTCTATCGATCATATAAGCATAATATGGCTAATAATATGAATTAGATTTATAATAATAAGAGTAATAAGTATAGTAATTGTCGTTCTATCGATCATATAAGCATAATATGGCAAATAATATGATTTAGATTGATAATAATAAGATTAATACGTATAGTATATGCCGTTCTATCGACCATATAAGCATAATATGGCGAATAATATGATTTGGATTGATAGTAATAAGAGTAATAAGTATAGTAATTGTCGTTCTATCGATCATACAAGCATAATATGGCTAATAATATGAGTTAGCTTGATAATAATAAGAATAATAAGTATAGTAATTGGAGTTCTATCGACCATGGAAGCATAATATGGCTAATAATATGAGTTAGATTGATAATAATAAGAGTAATAAGTATACTAATTGTCGTTCTATCGATCATATCTGCACAATATGGTTAATAATATGAGTTAGATTAATAGTAATGAGTGTAATAAGTATAGTAATTGTCATTCTATCGATCATATAAGCATAATATGGCTAATAATATGAGTTAGATTCATAATAATAAGAGTAATAACTATAGTAATTGCCGTTCTATCGATCATATAAGCATAATATGGCGAATAATATGATTTAGATTCATAATAATAAGAGTACTAAGTATAGTAATTGTCGTTCTATCGATCATATAAGCATAATATGGCTAATAATATGAGTTAGCTTGATAATAATAAGAGTAATAAGTATAGTAATTGTCGTTCTATCGATCATATCTGCACAATATGGTTAATAATGTGAGTTAGATTAATAATAATAAGAATAATAAGTATAGTAATTGGAGTTCTATCGACCATGGAAGCATAATATGGCTAATAATATGAGTTAGATTGATAATAATAAGAGTAATAAGTATACTAATTGTCGTTCTATCGATCATATCTGCACAATATGGTTAATAATATCAGTTAGATTAATAGTAGTGAGTGTAATAAGTATAGTAATTGTCGTTCTATCGATCATATAAGCATAATATGGCTAATAATATGAGTTAGATTGATAATAATAAGACTAATAACTATAGTCATTGCCGTTCTATCGATCATATAAGCATAATATGGCGAATAATATGATTTAGATTGATAATAATAAGAGTAATAAGTATAGTAATTGTCGTTCCATCGATCATGTCTGCATAATATGGTTAACAATATGAGATAGATTAATATAATAAGAATAATAAGTATAGTAATTGTCGTTCTATCGACCATGGAAGCATAATATGGCCAATAATATGAGTTAGATTGATAATGATAAGAGTAATAAGTATAGTAATTGTCGTTCTATCGATCATATCTGCACAATATGGTTAATAATATGAGTTAGATTAATAATAATAAGAGTAATAAGTATAGTAATTGTCGTCTATCGATCATATAAGCATAATATGGCTAATAATATGAATTAGATTTATAATAATAAGAGTAATAAGTATAGTAATTGTCGTTCTATCGATCATATAAGCATAATATGGCAAATAATATGATTTAGATTGATAATAATAAGAGTAATATGTATAGTATATGCCGTTCTATCGACCATATAAGCATACTATGGCGAATAATATGATTTGGATTGATAATAATAAGAGTAATAAGTATAGTAATTGTCGTTCTATCGATCATATAAGCATAATATGGCTAATAATATGAGTTAGCTTGATAATAATAAGAGTAATAAGTATAGCTAATTGTCGTTCTATCGATCATATCTGCACAATATGGTTAATAATATGAGTTAGATTAATAATAATAAGAATAATAAGTATAGTAATTGGAGTTCTATCGACCATGGAAGCATAATATGGCTAATAATATGAGTTAGATTGATAATAATAAGAGTAATAAGTATAGTAATTGCCGTTCTATCGATCACATAAGCATAATATGGCGAATAATATGATTTAGATTGATAATAATAAGTGTAATAAGTATATTAATTGCCGTTCTATCGATCATATAAGCATAATATGGCTAATAATATGAGTTAGATTGATAATAATAAGAGTAATAACTATAGTAATTGCCGTTCTATCGATCATATAAGCATAATATGGCGAATAATATGATTTAGATTGATAATAGTTAAGAAGACAGTCTTACTATTATCAATCTAAATCATATTATTCGCCATATTATGCTTATATGATCGATAGAACGGCAATTACTATAGTTATTACTCTTATTATTATCAATCTAACTCATATTATTAGCCCATATTATGCTTATATGATCGATAGAACGGCAATTAATATACTTATTACACTTATTATTATCAATCTAAATCATATTATTCGCCATATTATGCTTATGTGATCGATAGAACCGGCAATTACTATACTTATTACTCTTATTATTATCAATCTAACTCATATTATTAGCCCATATTATGCTTCCCATGGTCGATAGAACTCCAATTACCTATACTTATTATTCTTATTATTATTAATCTAACTCATATTATTAACCCATATTGTGCAGATATGATCGATAGAACGACAATTACTATACTTATTACTCTTATTATTATCAAGCTAACTCATATTATTAGCCATATTATGCTTATATGATCGATAGAACGACAATTACTATACTTATTACTCTTATTATTATCAATCCAAATCATATTATTCGCCATAGTATGCTTATATGGTCCGATAGAACGGCAATATACCTATACATATTACTCTTATTATTATCAATCCCTAAATCATATTATTTGCACATATTATGCTTATATGATCGATAGAACGACAATTACTATACTTATTACTCTTATTATTATAAATCTAATTCATATTATTAGCCATATTATGCTTATATGATCGATAGACGACAATTACTATACTTATTACTCTTATTATTATTAATCTAACTCATATTATTAACCATATTGTGCAGATATGATCGATCTAGAACGACAATTACTATACTTATTACTCTTATCATTATCAATCTAACTCATATTATTGGCCATATTATGCTTCCATGGTCGATAGAACGACAATTACCTATACTTATTATTCTTATTATTATTAATCTATCTCATATTGTTAACCAATATTATGCAGACATGATCGATGGAACGACAATTACCTATACTTATTACTCTTATTATTATCAATCTAAATCATATTATTCGCCATATTATGCTTATATGATCGATAGAACGGCAATGACTATAGTTATTAGTCTTATTATTATCAATCTAACTCATATTATTAGCCATATTATGCTTATATGATCGATAGAACGACAATTACTATACTTATTACACTCACTACTATTAATCTAACTGATATTATTAACCATATTGTGCAGATATGATCGATAGAACGACAATTAGCTATACTTATTACTCTTATTATTATCAATCTAACTCATATTATTAGCCATATTATGCTTCCATGGTCGATAGAACTCCCAATTACTATACTTATTATTCTTATTATTATTAATCTAACTCACATTATTAACCATATTGTGCAGATATGATCGATAGAACGACAATTACTATACTTATTACTCTTATTATTATCAAGCTAACTCATATTATTAGCCATATTATGCTTATATGATCGATAGAACGACAATTACTATACTTAGTACTCTTATTATTATGAATCTAAATCATATTATTCGCCATATTATGCTTATATGATCGATAGAACGGCAATTACTATAGTTATTACTCTTATTATTATGAATCTAACTCATATTATTAGCCATATTATGCTTATATGATCGATAGAATGACAATTACTATACTTATTACACTCATTACTATTAATCTAACTCATATTATTAACCATATTGTGCAGATATGATCGATAGAACGACAATTAGTATACTTATTACTCTTATTATTATCAATCTAACTCATATTATTAGCCCATATTATGCTTCCATGGTCGATAGAACTCCAATTACTATACTTATTATTCTTATTATTATCAAGCTAACTCATATTATTAGCCATATTATGCTTGTATGATCGACTAGAACGACAATTACTATACTTATTACTCTTATTACTATCAATCCAAATCATATTATTCGCCATATTATGCTTATATGGTCGATAGAACGGCATATACTATACGTATTAATCTTATTATTATCAATCTAAATCATATTATTTGCCATATTATGCTTATATGATCGATAGAACGACAATTTACTATACTTATTACTCCTTATTATTATAAATCTAATTCATATTATTAGCCATATTATGCTTATATGATCGATAGACGACAATTACTATACTTATTACTCTTATTATTATTAATCTAACTCATATTATTAACCATATTGTGCAGATATGATCGATAGAACGACAATTACTATACTTATTACTCTTATTATTATCAAGCTAACTCATATTATTCGCCATATTATGCTTATATGATCGATAGAACAATTAGTGTACTTATTACACTCATTACTACTAATCTAACTCATATTATTAACCATATTGTGCAGATATGATCGATAGAACGACAATTACTATACTTATTACTCTCTATTCATTATCAATCTAACTCATATTATTGGCCATATTATGCTTCCATGGTCGATAGAACGACAATTACTATACTTATTATTCTTATTATTATTAATCTATCTCATATTGTTAACCATATTATGCAGACATGATCGATGGAACGACAATTACTATACTTATTACTCTTATTGTTATCAATCTAACCTCATATTATTAGCCATATTATGCTTCCATGATCGATAGAACGACAATTACTATACTTATTACTGTTATTATTCATCAATCTAACTCATATTATTAGACATATTATGCTCTATATGATCGACAGCGAGAACGACAATTACTATACTTATTACACTCATTACTATTAATCTAACTCATATTAATAACCATATTGTGCAGATATGATCGATAGACCGACAATTACTATACTTATTACTCTTATTATTATCAATCTAACTCATATTATTAGCCACATTATCCATATATGATCGATAGAACGGCAAATTACCTATACTTATTACTCTTATTGTTATCAATCTAACTCATATTATTAGCGATATTATGCTTATATGATCGATAGAACGACAATTACTATACTTCTTACTCTTATTATTATCAATCTAAATCATATTATTCGCCATATTATGCTTATATGATCGCTAGAACGGCAATTACTATAGTTATTAACTCTTATTATTATCAATCTAACTCATATTATAGCCATAGTATGCTTATATGATCGATAGAACGACAATTACTGTACTTATTACACTCATTACTATTAATCTAACTGATATTATTAACCATATTGTGCAGATATGATCGACTAGAACGACAATTAGTATACTCTATTACCTCTTATTATTATCAATCTAACTCATATTATTAGCCATATTATGCTTCCATGGTCGATAGAACCTCCAATTACTATACCTTATTATTCTTATTATTATCAAGCTAACTCATATTATTAGCCATATTATGCTTGTATGATCGATAGAACGACAATTACTATACTTATTACTCTTATTACTATCAATCCAAATCATATTATTCGCCATATTATGCTTATATGGTCGATAGAACGGCATATACTATACGTATTAATCTTATTATTATCAATCTAAATCATATTATTTGCCATATTATGCTTATATGATCGATAGAACGACAATTACTATACTTATTACTCTTATTATTATAAATCTAATTCATATTATTAGCCATATTATGCTTATATGATCGATAGACGACAATTACTATACTTATTACTCTTATTATTATTAATCCTAACTCATATTATTAACCATATTGTGCAGATATGATCGATAGAACGACAATTACTATACTTATTACTCTTATTATTATCAAGCTAACTCATATTATTCGCCATATTATGCTTATATGATCGATAGAACAATTAGTGTACTTATTACACTCATTACTACTAATCTAACTCATATTATTAACCATATTGTGCAGATATGATCGATAGAACGACAATTACTATACTTATTACTCTTATCATTATCAATCTAACTCATATTATTGGCCATATTATGCTTCCATGGTCGATAGAACGACAATTACTATACTTATTATTCTTATTATTATTAATCTATCTCATATTGTTAACCATATTATGCAGACATGATCGATGGAACGACAATTACTATACTTATTACTCTTATTATTATCAATCTAACTCATATTATTAGCCATATTATGCTTATATGATCGATAGAACGACAATTACTATTCTTATTACTCATATTATTATCAATCTAAATGGTATTATTCGCCATATTATGCTTATATGATGGATAGAACGACAATTACCATACTTATTACTCTTATTATTATCAATCTAACTCATATTATTAGACATATTATGCTTATATGATCGACGAGAACGACAATTACTATACTTATTACACTCATTACTATTAATCTCAACTCATATTATTAACCATATTGTGCAGATATGATCGATAGACCGACAATTACTATACTTATTACTCTTATTATTATCAATCTAACTCATATTATTAGCCCACATTATGCTATATGATCGATAGAACGGCAATTACTATACTTATTACTCTTATTGTTATCAATCTAACTCATATTATTAGCGATATTATGCTTATATGATCGATAGAACGACAATTACTATACTTCTTACTCTTATTATTATCAATCTAAATCATATTATTCGCCATATTATGCTTATATGATCGCCTAGAACGGCAATTACTATAGTTATTACCTCTTATTATTATCAATCTAACTCATATTATTAGCCATATTATGCTTATATGATCGATAGAACGACAATTACTGTACTTATTACACTCATTACTATTAATCTAACTGTTATTATTAACCATATTGTGCAGATATGATCCGATTAGAACGACAATTAGTATACTTATTACTCTTATTATTATCAATCTAACTCATATTATTAGCCATATTATGCTTCCATGGTCGATAGAACTCCAATTACTATACTTATTATTCTTATTATTATCAAGCTAACTCATATTATTAGCCATATTATGCTTATATGATCGACTAGAACGACAATTACTATACTTATTACTCTTATTACTATCAATCCAAATCATATTATTCGCCCATATTATGCTTATATGGTCGATAGAACGGCATATACTACTACGTATTACTCTTATTATTATAAATCTAATTCATATTATTAGCCATATTATGCTTATATGATCGATAGACGACAATTACTATACTTATTACTCTTATTATTATTAATCTAACTCATGTTATTAACCATATTGTGCAGATATGATCGATAGAACGACAATTACTATACTTATTACTCTTATTATCATCAAGCTAACTCATATTATTCGCCATATTATGCTTATATGATCGATAGAACAATTACTGTACTTATTACACTCATTACTACTAATCTAACTCATATTATTAACCATATTGTGCAGATATGATCGATAGAACGACAATTACTATACTTATTACTCTTATCATTATCAATCTAACTCATATTATTGGCCATATTATGCTTCCATGGTCGATAGAACGACAATTACCTATACTTATTATTCTTATTATTATTAATCTATCTCATATTGTTAACCATATTATGCAGACATGATCGATGGAACGACAATTACTATACTTATTACTCTATATTATTATCAATCTAACTCATATTATTAGCCATATTATGCCTTATATGAACGATAGAACGACAATTACTATTCTTATTACTCATATTATTATCAATCTAAATGTTATTATTCGCCATATTATGCCTTATATGATGGATAGAACGACAATTACCCATACTTATTACTCTTATTATTATCAATCTAACTCATATTATTAGACATATTATGCTTATATGATCGAGACGAGAACGACAATTACTATACTTATTACACTCATTACTATTAATCTAACTCATATTATTAACCATATTGTGCAGATATGATCGATAGACCGACAATTACTATACTTATTACTCTTATTATTATCAATCTAACTCATATTATTAGCCATATTATGATTCCATGGTCGATAGAACGACAATTACTATACATATTACTCTTATTATTATCTATCTAAATCATATTATTCGCCATATTATGCTTATGTGATCGATAGAACGGCAATTATTATACTTATTACTCTTATTATTATCAATCTAATTCATATTATTAGCCATATTATGCATATATGATCGATAGAACGGCAATTACTATACTTATTACTCTTATTGTTATCAATCTAACTCATATTATTAGCCCATATTATGATTCCATGGTCGATAGAACGACAATTACTATACTTATTACTCTTATTATTATCAATCTAAATCATATTATTCGCCCATATTATGCTTATGTGATCGATAGAACGGCAATTATTATACTTATTACTCTTATTATTATCAATCTAATTCATATTATTAGCCATATTATGCATATATGATCGACTAGAACGGCAATTACTATACTTATTACTCTTATTGTTATCAATCTAACTCATATCATTAGCGATATTATGCTTATATGAGCGATAGAACGACAATTACTATACTTATTACACTCACTACTATTAATCTAACTGATATTATTAACCATATCGTGCAAGATATGATCGATAGAACGACAATTAGTATACTTATTACTCTTATTATTATCAATCTAACTCATATTATTAGCCATATTATGCCTTCCCATGGTCGATAGAACTCCCAATTACTATACTTATTATTCTTATTATTATTAATCTAACTCATATTATTAACCATATTGTGCAGATATGATCGAATAGAACGACAATTACTATACTTATTGCTCTTACTATTATCAATCTAAATCATATTATTCGCCATATTATGCTTATATGATCGATAGAACGGCAATTACTATAGTTATTACTCTTATCTATTATCAATCTAACTCATATTATTAGCCATATTATGCTTATATGATCGATAGAACGACAATTACTATACTTATTACACTCAACTACTATTAATCTCAACTGATATTATTAACCCATATTGTGCAGATATGATCGATAGAACGACAATTAGTATACTCTATTACTCTTATTATTATCAATCTAACTCATATTATTAGCCATATTGTGCTTGCATGGTCGATAGAACCTCCAATTACTATACTTATTATTCTTATTATTATTAATCTAACTCATATTATTAACCATATTGTGCAGATATGATCGATTAGAACGACAATTACTATACTTATTGCTCTTACTATTATCAATCTAAATCCATATTATTCGCCATATTATGCTTATATGATCGATAGAACGGCAATTACTATAGTTATTACTCTTATTATTATCAATCTAACTCATATTATTAGCCATATTATGCTTATATGATCGACAGAACGGCAATTAACTATACTTATTACACTTATTATTATCAATCTAAATCATATTATTCGCCATATTATGCTTATGTGATCGATAGAACGGCAATTACTATACTTATTACTCTTATTATTATCAATCTAACTCATATTATTAGCCATATTATGCTTATATGGTCGATAGAACGGCATATACTATACGTATTAATCTTATTATTATCAATCTAAATCATATTATTTGCCATATTATGCTTATATGATCGATATAGAACGACAATCACTCATACTCTATTACTCTTATTATTATCAATCTAAATCATATTATTCGCCCATATTATGCTTATATGATCGATAGAACGGCAATGACTATACTTATTACTCTTATTATTATCAATCTAACTCATATTATTAGCCATATTATGATTCCATGGTCGATAGAACGACAATTACTATACTTATTACTCTTATTATTATCAATCTAAATCATATTATTCGCCATATTATGCTTATGTGATCGATAGAACGGCAATTATTATACTTATTACTCTTATTATTATCAATCTAATTCATATTATTAGCCATATTATGCATATATGATCGATAGAACGGCAATTACTATACTTATTACTCTTATTGTTATCAATCTAACTCATATCATTAGCGATATTATGCTTATATGAGCGATAGAAGACGACAATTACTATACTTATTACTCTTATTATTATCAATCTAAATCATATTATTCGCCATATTATGCTTATATGATCGATAGAACGGCAATGACTATAGTTATTACTCTTAATTATTATCAATCTAACTCATATTATTAGCCATATTATGCTTATATGATCGATAGAACGACAATTACTATACTTATTACACTCACTACTATTAATCTAACTGATACTTATTATCCATATTGTGCAGATATGATCGACTAGAACGACAATTAGTATACTTATTACTCTTATTATTATCAATCTAACTCATATTATTAGCCATATTATGCTTCCCAATGGTCGATAGAACTCCAATTACTATACTTATTATTCTTATTATTATTAATCTAACTCATATTATTAACCATATTGTGCAGATATGATCGATAGAACGACAATTACTATACTTATTGCTCTTACTATTATCAATCTAACTCATATTATTCGCCATATTATGCTTATATGATCGATAGAACGGCAATTACTATAGTTATTACTCTTATTATTATCAATCTAACTCATATTATTAGCCATATTATGCTTATATGATCGATAGAACGGCAATTAATATAACTTATTACACTTATTATTATCAATCTAAATCATATTATTCGCCATATTATGCTTATGTGATCGATAGAACGGCAATTACTATACTTATTACCTCTTATTATTATCAATCTAACTCATATTATTAGCCATATTATGCTTCCATGGTCGATAGAACTCCAATTACTATACTTATTATTCTTATTATTATTAATCTAACTCATATTATTAACCATATTGTGCAGATATGATCGATAGAACGACAATTACTATACTTATTACTCTTATTATTATCAAGCTACTCATATTATTAGCCATATTATGCTTATATGATCGAATAGAACGACAATCTACTATACTTATTACTCTTATTATTATCAATCCAAATCATATTATTCGCCATAGTATGCCTTATCATGGTCGATAGAACGGCATATACTATACATATTACTCTTATTATTATCAATCTAAATCACTATTATTTGCCATATTATGCTTATATGATCGATAGAACGACAATTACCTATACTTATTACTCTTATTATTATAAATCTAATTCATATTATTAGCCCATATTATGCCTTATATGATCGATAGACGACAATTACTATACTTATTACTCTTATTATTATTAATCTAACTCATATTATTAACCATATTGTGCAGATATGATCGATAGAACGACCATTACTATACTTATTACTCTTATCATTATCAATCTAACTCATATTATTGGCCATATTATGCTTCCATGGTCGATAGAACGACAATTACCTATACTTATTATTCTTATTATTATTAATCTATCTCATATTGTTAACCATATTATGCAGACATGATCGATGGAACGACAATTACTATACTTATTACTCTTATTATTATCAATCTAAATCATATTATTCGCCATATTATGCTTATATGATCGATAGAACGGCAAATGACTATAGTTATTAGTCTTATTATTATCAATCTAACTCATATTATTAGCCCATATTATGCTTATATGATCGATAGAACGACAATTACTATACTTATTACACTCACCTACTATTAATCTAACTGATATTATTAACCATATTGTGCAGATATGATCGATAAGAACGACCAATTAGTATACTTATTACTCTTATTATTATCAATCTAACTCATATTATTAGCCATATTATGCTTCCATGGTCGATAGAACCTCCAATTACTATACTTATTATTCTTATTATTATTAATCTAACTCACATTATTAACCATATTGTGCAGATATGATCGATAGAACGACAATTACTATACTTATTACTCTTATTATCTATCAAGCTAACTCATATTATTAGCCATATTATGCTTATATGATCGATAGAACGACAATTACTATACTTAGTACTCTTATTATTATGAATCTAAATCATATTATTCGCCATATTATGCTTATATGATCGATAGAACGGCAATTACTATAGTTATTACTCTTACTTATTATGAATCTAACTCATATTATTAGCCATATTATGCTTATATGATCGACTAGAATGACAATTACTATACTTATTACACTCATTACTATTAATCTAACTCATATTATTAACCACTATTGTGCAGATATGATCGATGGAACGACAATTACCTATACTTATTACTCTTATTATTATCAAGCTAACTCATATTATTAGCCATATTATGCTTATATGATCGATTAGAACGACAATTACTATACTTATTACTCTTATTACTATCAATCCAAATCATATTATTCGCCATATTATGCTATATATGGTCGAATAGAACGGCATATACTATACATATTACTCTTATTATTATCAATCTAAATCATATTATTTGCCATATTATGCTTATATGATCGATAGAACGACAATTACCTATACTTATTACTCTTATTATTATAAATCTAATTCATATTATTAGCCCATATTATGCTTATATGATCGATAGACGACAATTACTATACTTATTACTCTTATTATTATTAATCTAACTCATATTATTAACCATATTGTGCAGATATGATCGATAGAACGACAATTACTATACTTATTACTCTTATTATTATCAATTCAAATCATATTATTCGCCATATTATTCTTATATGATCGATAGAACGACAACTACTATACTTATTATTCTTATTATTATTAATCTAACTCATATTATTAACCATATTATGCAGATATGATCGATAGAACGACAATTACCTATACTTATTACTCTTATTATTATCAATCTAACTCATATTATTCGCCATATTATTCTTATATGATCGATAGAACGACAATTACTATACTTATTACTCTTATTATTATCAATACAAATCATATTATTCGCCATATTATTCTTATATGATCGATAGAACGACAATTACTATACTTATTACACTCATTACTATTAATCTAATTAATATTATTAACCATACTGTGCAGATATGATCGATAGAACGACAATTACTATACTTATTACACTTATTATTATCAAGCTAACTCATATTATTAGCCCATATTATGCTTATATGATCGAATAGAACGACAATTACTATACTTATTACTCTTATTATTATCAATACAAATCATATTATTCGCCCATATTATTCTTATATGATCGACTAGAACGACAATTACTATACTTATTACACTCATTACTATTAATCTAAACTCATATTATTAACCATATTGTGCAGATATGATCGATAGAACGACAATTACTATACTTATTACTCTTATTATTATCAAGCTAACTCATATTATTAGCCCATATTATGCTTATATGATCGACTAGAACGACAATTACTATACTTATTACTCTTATTATTATCAATCCAAATCATATTATTCGCCATAGTATGCTTACATGGTCGATAGAACGGCATATACTATACATATTACTCTTATTATTATCAATCTAAATCATATTATTTGCCCATATTATGCTTATATGATCGATAGAACGACAATTACTATACTTATTACACTTATTATTATCAAGCTAACTCATATTATTAGCCATATTATGCTTATATGATCGATAGAACGGCAATTAATATACTCTATTACTCTTATCATTATCAATCTAACTCATATTATTGGCCATATTATGCTTCCATGGTCGATAGAACTCCAATTACTATACTTATTATTCTTATTATTATTAATCTAACTCATATTATTAACCCATATTGTGCAGATATGATCGATTAGAACGACAATTACTATACTTATTACTCTTATCTATTATCAAGCTAACTCATATTATTAGCCATATTATGCTTATATGATCGATAGAACGACCAATTAACTATACTTATTACTCTTATTATTATCAATACCAAATCATATTATTCGCCATAGTATGCTTATCATGGTCGATAGAACGGCATATACTATACATATTACTCTTATTATTATCAATCTAAACTCATATTATTTGCACATATTATGCTTATATGATCGATTGAAACGACAATTACTATACTTATTACTCTTATTATTATAAATCTAATTCATATTATTAGCCATATTATGCTTATATGATCGATAGACGACAATTACTATACTTATTACTCTTATTATTATTAATCTAACTCATATTATTAACCATATTGTGCAGATATGATCGATAGAACGACAATTACTATACTTATTACTCTTATCATTATCAATCTAACTCATATTATTGGCCCATATTATGCTTCCATGGTCGATAGAACGACAATTACTATACTTATTATTCTTATTATTATTAATCTATCTCATATTGTTAACCATATTATGCAGACATGATCGATGGAACGACAATTACTATACTTATTACTCTTATTATTATCAATCTAAATCATATTATTCGCCATATTATGCTTATATGATCGACTAAGAACGGCAATGACTATAGTTATTAGTCTTATTATTATCAATCTAACTCATATTATTAGCCATATTATGCTTATATGATCGATAGAACGACAATTACTATACTTATTACACTCACTACTATTAATCTAACTGATATTATTAACCATATTGTGCAGATATGATCGATAGAACGACAATTACTATACTTATTACTCTTATTATTATCAAGCTAACTCATATTATTAGCCATATTATGCTTATATGATCGATAGAACGACAATTACTATACTTAGTACTCTTATTATTATGAATCTAAATCATATTATTCGCCATATTATGCTTATATGATCGATAGAACGGCAATTACTATAGTTATTACTCTTATTATTATGAATCTAACTCATATTATTAGCCCATATTATGCTTATATGATCGATAGAATGACAATTACTATACTTATTACACTCATTACTATTAATCTAACTCATATTATTAACCCATATTGTGCAGATATGATCGATGGAACGACAAATTACTATACTTATTACTCTTATTATTATCAAGCTAACTCATATTATTAGCCATATTATGCTTATATGATCGATAGAACGACAATTACCCTATACTTATTACTCTTATTACTATCAATCCACAAATCATATTATTCGCCATATTATGCTTATATGGTCGATAGAACGGCATATACCTATACATATTACTCTTATTATTATCAATCTAAATCATATTATTTGCCATATTATGCTTATATGATCGATAGAACGACAATTACTATACTTATTACTCTTATTATTATAAATCCTAATTCATATTATTAGCCATATTATGCTTATATGATCGATAGACGACCAATTACTATACTTATTACTCTTATTATTATCAATTCAAATCATATTATTCGCCCATATTATTCTTATATGATCGATAGATCGACAATTACTATACTTATTACCTCTTATTATTATCAAGCTAACTCATATTATTAGCCATATTATCGCTTATATGATCGATAGAACGACAATCTACTATACTTATTACTCTTATTATTATCAATCCAAATCATATTATTCGCCATAGTATGCTTACATGGTCGATAGAACGGCATATACTATACATATTACTCTTATTATTATCAATCTAAATCATATTATTTGCCATATTATGCTTATATGATCGATTAGAACGACAATTACTATACTTATTACTCTTATTATTATCAATCTAATTCATATTATTAGCCATATTATGGCTTATATGATCGATAGACGACAATTACTATACTTGTTACTCTTATTATTATTAATCTAACTCATATTATTAACCATATGATGCTTATATGATCGAATAGAACGACAATTACTATACTTAGTACTCTTATTATTATCCATCTAAATCATATTATTCGCCATATTATGCTTATATGATCGACTAGAACGGCAATTACTATAGTTATTACTCTTATTATTATGAATCTAACTCATATTATTAGCCACATTATGCTTATATGATCGATAGAATGACAATTACTATACTTATTACACTCATTACTATTAATCTAACTCATATTATTAACCATATTGTGCAGATATGATCGATGGAACGACAATTACTATACTTATTACTCTTATTATTATCAAGCTAAATCATATTATTCGCCATATTATGCTTATATGATCGATAGAACAATTACTGTACTTATTACAACCTCATTACTACTAATCTAACTCATATTATTAACACATATTGTGCAGATATGATCGACAGAACGACAATTACTATACTTATTACTCTTATTATTATCAAGCTAACTCATATTATTAGCCCATATTATGCTTATATGATCGATAGAACGACAATTACTATACTTAGTACTCTTATTATTATGAATCTAAATCATATTATTCGCCATATTATGCTTATATGATCCGATTAGAACGGCAATTACTATAGTTATTACTCTTATTATTATGAATCTAACTCATATTATTAGCCCATATTATGCTTATATGATCGATAGAATGACAATTACTATACTTATTACACTCATTACTATTAACTCTAACTCATATTATTAACCATATTGTGCCAGATATGATCCGATGGGAACGACAATTACTATACTTATTACTCTTATTATTATCAAGCTAACTCATATTATTAGCCATATTAAGCTTATATGATCGATAGAAACGACAATTACTATACTTATTACTCTTATTACTATCAATCCAAATCATATTATTCGCACATATTATGCTTATATGGTCGATAGAACGGCCATATACTATCACATATTACTCCTTATTATTATCAATCTAAATCATATTATTTGCCATATTATGCTTATATGATCGACTAGAACGACAATTACTATACTTATTACTCTTATTACTTATAAATCTAATTCATATTATTAGCCATCTTATGCTTATATGATCGATAGACGACAATCTACTATACTTATTACTCTTATTATTATTAATCTAACTCATATTATTAACCATATTGTGCAGATATGATCGATAGAACGACAATTACTATACTTATTACTCTTATTCATTATCAATTCAAATCATATTATTCGCCATATTATTCCTTATATGATCGAATAGAACGACAATTACTATACTTATTACACTCATTACTATTAATCTAATTAATATTATTAACCATACTGTGCAGATAATGATCGATAGAACGACAATTACTATACTTATTACACTTATTATTATCAAGCTAACTCATATTATTAGCCATATTATGCTTATATGATCGATAGAACGACAATTACTATACTTATTACTCTTATTATTATCAATACAAATCATATTATTCGCCATATTATTCTTATATGATCGATAGAACGACAATTACCTATACTTATTACACTCATTACTATTAATCTAACTCATATTCATTAACCATATTGTGCAGATAATGATCGATAGAACGACAATTACTATACTTATTACTCTTATCTATTATCAAA